>NC_068320.1:22796899-23096899 GCF_025860055.1 Xyrauchen texanus | reverse complement strand
AGCCGCATGCTGACTTACTAATGGAGGTCCCTTCCAATAAGTGAGAGTGAACCTTGGAGAAACAATAAAGCTTAATAAACAATAAACACCAGCCATTTTCACACAGCTTTTAAGAGAGAAAAACACGTTTAAATAAGTGCCAAAATACATTGCAGGCTTTTAAGAGGACAACAAAAGACTGTTTTAAATCTAAGCTAGATATTGCTTAGCATTGATAGGTGGTTTTATGTCAGGATTGGAGATTTAGTACTTAGAGATGTTTGTTGTTGTGATGGTCTGTTACTGAAAACCCATTGCACTATGAAAGAGGAGGTGTTTTTGACCATTATTTTTTTACTTTTTAATTGTAGAAAAATTGTGAAGGCTGCAAGACAAAATTAACCTAAACGTTGTAAAATAATGTTAATTATTTTTACGGCATATAACGTTCTGTTTTGTCAGGGAATGTATTGTTTTGGGTGTCTTGCCTAACAAAGTAACTTTATTCACAATATAGCTAGTCCTTTTGTGCCTAATTCCTTATGAATTTTGGGGGTATTGAATTTAGCGAGATGCTAACGCTAACATGCTAAATTAAACAGTATGCAACAAAGGGGTCTGTGTTATAAAGTCCTTTATGGTATTGTGTCTAATGCTGGTGTACTGTTTTACTACATACTAAAGTGTGTACTTTCCAAACACCACTGAAATACATACTTTGTTTAGAAGTATCCAATTTGGAAGCAGCTTAAGACTGACACCGTGTCCTAACCAGACGCAATGCTGTGACTCACGATAAAAGGTATCTTTTCCATGTTAATCAGAGTTCTTGTCCTAACCCGTGGCACATGACACGTGACATCAACAGGGCTTTCTATTTTTGGAATGGTATTTCTGCAACGTCATGCCAGACAGCGCAGTCAACAAATGGGTCTAAAATTATACTTACTGCAGTATATTAAAGTCAGCATCTCACTAGCCGGTTCACAACAACTTTGCGTTGCATCTGGTTAGGGAAATGTGTGAGAGCAGAGCGGGAGTACTGTACAAAATAAGCAAGGTGATCTCATTGGTATTCAAAGGCATTTGAATGGTTTGCACATTCAGATACAAATATCAACGTATTAAAAGTATCTAAAACATAGATACTTTTACATGTAAATTCATACTAATGAGAACATGTTGAACTGAGAAATCTAAAATACACTGAAAAGCATTAGTAAGTACTGCAATTGATTTTTAAGTGTGGTTGAATCACAGAAGTAAAACTTGGAGAAAAAAATCAAAGACCGATCAATGAATAAGAACTGCCTTCGAAAAGAATTTGATCAAATTTTGTGGCATAAATACAAGGAAGAATTTATAGAAAAGGAGGAAAACACTTATTAATAATGAATGCAGGTATAATCCCACAGGAAGTGTCACGAACCCCGCTCCTCTGCCCCATCTCCGCGTTCGCGAGCACGCACACATGCACTCCGCGAGCGTGCTCGCTTCTCGCTTCCCGCTTCCTCGCTCCGCCCCCTTGAGCTCGTACACTCTGTTTCCTCCCTCGCGAGCTCACACGCTCGTTTTGCTATTACGAGCTCTCGCTCGTAAACTCTCTCCCCCCTCTGACTCACATGACCACTTGCACTCACGCGCTTCCTATCCCCACATATTAGTTACACCTGCCACAGTCCCAATCACCTGTCATTGTTCACACCTGCACTCGCCCCTATATAACTCACTATCCTTTCGTTTGTTTGGTGTTGGTTATTGTATGTTTAGTTTCCCGTACCTTTGCCCCGCTAGTCCCGTCTAGTTTTGCCCCTGCTAGTCCCGTCTAGTTTTGCCCCTGCTAGTCTCGTCTAGTTTTGCCCCTACTCGTCACCTCTTAGCTTGCCAACTTGTCCCCCTGTCTTCGTTCCCACTTTGTTATTGTTCTCTCTGGATTAACCCTCTTTGTACTTTTGCCTGCACTGCTTTATTTACAATAAAGCAGTTTTTCATCATTGTGACTGTCTCTACTTGTGTGTGTGTGTGTGTGTCGGGTTACAGGAAGTAGAAGACATTGCCAAAATGAGGCGTCATTATATCTCAAATTGGAAACAGGTGTCCGCCAAGATTCTTTACCTATAATGGCATGTCAGATGAGCAGCTGCTTTGTATAATTCATCTTGATTCCATATTTAATGTGGAGTGGGAGCTGATATCGCGGTTGAAGGCATTTTTGGAGAGCATCGAGACCTGTCTCCTGTAGTTAACAGGATTAACTCAGCAGGAACAGGATTTTCCGTAGCAGAATTCTCCAACCGCAAGCAGGGAGGAAGTACTTTTGCTTACTGTGTCTTCTTAATTGTGTTATTAGGCTGTACTAGCAACATTTACAGCATGCTTGTTTTAATATGGTTCTTGTAATTTAGGATTCTTTTGAAATTTACAGTTTTTATCAAGCAGGATTTCTAAAGGAAAAGTTCACCCCAAAAAAAAACATCGGAAATTGTTTATTCATTTTGGCCCAAACACATATGTTTCACTCTGGAATGAAAGATAAGGAATTTTCTAAGCATCTTAATGCTTAATCTTAATTTCCACCATACGGCCGAACGGTTCCCGTTGTGCCGAAACATGTCGAAACATGCTGAAAAAATATCAGCGTACAGGATTGGAATGACATTACATACATACCAATACGCTGATATCTACAAAAATCCACTTATGTAAAAAAAATCTAACAATGCAAATAATAATAATAATGATACTTTTGTTTTAGACTTGAAGTCACTGGGTCATTCTCAGCTTTTGATGTCAAAATGTAAACAGGCATGTGCACAACACTTGTGTGATAAATAGGTGTTAGGTTTAAAGTGGTGTTTACAAGCAGAGTGAAATCAGGGTAATAGGCAATAATCGACCTGTTGCTGACCTTACACTGATAAAGTAAATCCATTTCATGCTTTTACATGACCTCACACGCTGCAGATAAATGCACTTATTGTGTTGCTCATGTGAGTTTCCATTTTTGAGTGTACCATTCCTTTAAAACAGATCATATTTAATTGATATGAGCTAATAGCCAGAAGAAGTACAAGATTACTAGAGATGAGCCTTTATATCCCCATGTTCTGAAAATTCCCACTGATAAATAGAACTGCTCCAAAATTCCTTCCAATGGGAGCATATGGGGAAATAAAGCCTTGATTATCAAAATCAACAAGAGAACGGGCGACTCATTGCACGCCAGTGTGTTCGCCAAACCCATATTCAATGGCTAAAACTCATTTTTGTGCATTACACTTACTTTTGAACATGTGCATCAGAAAAAGCTATGATAATATAAGCAGGCAGTTACACAAACAATAATTAAAAGCTTGTTTACATTTGCTCTTTATAATTACTACTGAGACTTCACACCGCATGCAAATTCCGATCTCTGCAGTGAATCTCAGCAGTGTAATATTTGTTACTGCATATTAACTGCACCTGTTCATGATGCTATTAATTAAACTAGAGAGTGCTGAACAACATTAGTAAGTCAGCAGTCTACTGTGGATAGGGCTGTCTCCATTCAAATAAACATACAGTGGCTCCAAATAGTATTTGGTATGTAAGTTGAATTCCACCACGGAATAAAAAAAATTTTTTAACGTTATTTCTCACAATTGTGAGTTTATATCTTGTAATTACGGGAAATAGCGTTGCAATTTGTGAGATATAAAGTAATTTCGTAATTTTATTTGTCAAATTATTTACACTAAACATCACATTATCCGCTAAAAACATACACCAATTCAAGTGAAAACATAGAGAGTGGAAAATGAAAAGTTACAAAAAGTTATGCTCAAAACCACATGTGTTGCATAAACTTGATTACCACAAAAAAAAAAATTCAACTTGTCCATCCTTTCCTTTAACCCCTTATACTGGTGCATTTTGCCTACAATAGTTCACACTTACTATGGACTAATTGCAAAAAATGTGTCTAATTTTTCAGAGAACTGCCCAAATAAAAAAATAAGACTCCAATTATTCAGATATCATTTTGTATGTATTTATAATCTTATAATAAACAGAAAATAAAAAAGAAATTATAATAATTGTTGTCCCTAACTTTGTAAAAGTTAAGCACTACCTCACAAAAGTCTAATTTTATTCCACTAGATTTCAGGAAACACTAGAGAAAAAAAAATGTCTCCATCACATTCCATCACAATATACAGATCTGAAATGTAGGTGGCGCTCTAACAAATTTTAGCCCTCATAGATGTGCTCGTCCACAGACATTGTCTAATTTTCAGTTTAAACACCACCCTCATTGTTTTATTGAATATTTTAACCAGTGAGTGGATTAGAGGCTCAATCTAGGTGTCAATAGAAAGCTGAGATCCTCCCCTTTGCGATGATATATAACATTTTATCATCAATAGTCGAAAACATATTTTTCGGATAATTTGTTTTGTATGCTTTTCTTTCTGGATGGCATATTTTGTTCTGGAGATCTTCATATAACATTGGATTATTCAGCCAAATATTCTGACAGACAAGTAAAACATACACCGGTGGTTACTCTGCTAAGACACCTGTGTGAACTAGAAGGGGACTTCATTAATTTGCTAAAAATCACCTTGAGACATGTTAGTTAAAATGATATGCAGAAATTGCTCAGAAAAGGGATGTTAGTTCTGAGGAATGTTTTCCACATAATTTATTTGCAGATGTCAATGCAGGGGGTTACGATGGGCAAGGAGGAGGTGAGAACCGGCTTGTCAATATAAATAATAATTTAATGGAAAATTAAACCAAAAGCACAAACATAAACACACACATGACGGACATGCCCGTAATTCTCTCTCTCTCTCTCTCTTTCGAACCGTCGTCACCGGCCGCCTTTATTCCTCGCGTGCCCCATCAGGCCGATTGGGGACCGGGCGTGCAACATGAATGCAATTCATACATTTTTAAATGTGGCTTAAGTGCGAGGTATTGGATACTATAAATCCATGTTGCTTCCGATTTTCAGGAACACTTCATATCCACCCAAGATTCCTTAGAAGTATGTTCTATTTCCTGTGCAACCAGCGCCAAGTGTTTTTTCCGCTTGGTTGAGATCAGCCGACTGCCGACTTAAACAGATGCGCTCACAGCGGACATGCTGAGCATTTGCTTACCATCTTAGATTTGTATGTAGTGACTAGTGGCACATTTCAGTAATAATTACACTTTAGTTTTGATTTTATATGTTTGGAAACGTACACAGTGACGCAAATATTACTCCGCCACTGAGTTGAATCATACTATGACCCAGTTTGCCGTACAATGACCGCTATTAAACGGAACCTCATTAGGGACTGCATTTACCTAACCTACCCTGGTCACATAATGACCTCATTTAAGATGAAGATTATCATTAAACTATCTTTTTTCTCTCTCTTTGGCAAAGGCCCATGTCATCTCATCTTGCAAAATGTCATAGTCTAACCACAGTCGATTCAGTGCGGCCTGTCGAGAGAATTCGAGAGGGGGGTAAAGCCTCCATTCCGCTCCTATCAATCATGAAAAGATTTTATAGATAATTACAGCTTGCATGCATTTACTGCAGCCATACCTTTTTTTTTATAGCGCTTGTGGGTGTAAATGAGATTGAGGTAATTAAAAAAGCTTGCTAGTGATTCACACCCAAGCAAGAGCCAAAAAGCATTTGCCTTTTGTGAGGTCCAGTCGCGCTCTGGAGAAGTCAGTGTGATGGATGTAAGTCAAGGTCGTGTATGAAAGGCCTGTTTAAAAAGCAAGTGCAGCGATATGAATGATTGAAAATTGGGGGCAGGGGTGGAAAAGTGAAAGCACTTCACCCAGAAACACCCGGCAAATGTAATAAATGTCCAGCGGTCAGCTGCCTATGGCAGTATTTTCCAATCCTGGTCCTAGAGGCCTCCAACACTGCATATTTTGGATGTCACCCTGATCTAACACATCTGAATTAACTAATCATCTCCTTTGTAGAGGCTCCTTGAATTGTGACGTCAAACAGGGTTACTATCCACAGTTGAAGCATTACTGGGCAGCACCAGGATGATTCTGATTGCTGCTGGAATGTTTTCTGTTTCGGGTCTCCATATGAAGCAATATACAGTTCAAACTACTGAAACGAGTGATCCAGAAGGGTAACACTTTACAGTAAGTTTCTATTAGTTAACATTAGTTAATATGTTAGATATCATGAACTAACAATGAACACAATGATGGAATGGATTAATGTTAATGAATGAAGATACAAGCGCTCCACGTTAGTTCATAATGAATTAACCAATGCTAACGTTGACACCTTTTCAAGTATTAGTATATGAAATATTGTTTGAGTGCTGTAAAATAATTTTTTATCGTTACTTCTGTAGCTAACTATTGTAAATTAATAGTTCACCCAAAAATGAAAAAACTCTCATCATTTACTCACCCCCCTGCTATCCCAGATGTGTATAACTTTATTTCTTCTGCTTTCTTCTTCCCAGTAGGTGGCAAAATGCACAAAGAATGCGAATGACCAAAAACAATAGAAGAAGAATGTGAATGCGATGGGAGAAAGGTGCCTCTGGTTGTTCCTTGCAGGGTACCACATGATTAGGATAAGGGTGGGTTTGGGGTTAGGACATCTGCTGCCTCCCAGGAACAAACTGAAGCCCTTTTGTACAATGGGCGAAAGTTAAATTGGAGATTGATACTTTTATGCTGCCTTTATTTGGTTTTGGAGCTTGAAAATACACTTGCTTTGTATGGACCTACAGAGCTGAGACATTCTTCTAAAAATATTTGTTTGTGTTTAGCATAAGAAAGTCATATACATCTGGGATGGCATGAGGGTAAGTTAATACTGAGAGAATTTTCATTTTGGGTGAACTATTACTTTGTAATAAGGTTGTATTTGTTAAAATTACTTAAAGTGCTACCCTAGTTTTAGAGACATTAACATTTATTTTAGTTTAGTTTCAGTTAACAAATAGTTTCCAGGAGTTAACTACAATAACACTGGTGTCAAATGAAGAAGAAAATGTGCTTCAAAGCGAGGACTGGGAAACACTGTTTTACATTACTCCAGTACTTCAAAAACTAATTCACAAATCTGAATAGACTCAAACTAGAAGCTACAAGGTGACACCAGTTTTTCCATGGGAGCAGAAATAATGTGAATTCTGGTTATGGGCTTTGTAATGAAATGTGAAAAGCCAATTCATATTACTGGCGACATGTAGCACTCATCTGCTGTAACAAGAGTAGAGAACTCAGTGATGTCAGTGGTTCAATTCAAGTAATATGCTGTCATGTCAATCAACTAAAGAAGCAATGAATACTTAACTGCTTTACTGTTTCCGCAGGGAATTTATAATCTAGCCTTTGCTGATAGAAGAGTCAGTCATTACTTATGACACTGAAAGACATGGTCAAGGTGTTATGGTCATGGTCAATAACAGATAATTTATCAATGAAGTGTTCCTGTAGCTTAACTAGAAGAGCATGGCTCTAGCAATGCCAAGGTCACAGGTGTTAACCCCTTTACTCCTGACATGCTATCAGGTTGTCATCAGCAATTTTGCTACTTTGAGTCAAAGAATTGGTGAACCTTATTCATGTGTATATAAAACAACACACTTATACATTAAGGCCAAGCTTGTGAGAGTTCAAACTGTCCTCAGCTTCAGTAGAAACCCTGCAACCACTATACAGTGTTCTCTTTAATGCATATGCTTTGCACTAGAGTGAAAAAGCCCTTTGGAAAATGTTTTACAGCTCCCTTATGGCGACATGAAAAATTTCTAAGAATGCCATTCAATTATCTCCATTTGTATTCACTGAGCCAAATAGCCTTTTTTAAATTGAAGATGGTGAGAGTTGATTCAGGCAAATGGACTGTGTCACACTCAAGTATTTAGAGCTGCGAATGGTCTAGTGTACATCCTCACTGTGATGTAAGACAGTTATTTAGCTGTGAATGAGAACACAATGCCACATCTGTGAAATTACTAGCTGTAATACCAAGAAGCCAACTGCACACAGTGCAGCTTTTAATCAGTTTGCCATGCTCACCCTGCACCTTGGAGACAATATTTGGCCAATGTCATTTTACCCTGGTGCCTTATTTTTGATTTGGATAGGAGATATAAAGGTGAAGTGTGTAATTTCTGTGCCACTAGCATCACCAGAAGGACGGATGGCTGATGGAAAAACAGATGGATGGATGCCATTTTCACATATCAATAATAATAAGATTTTCCCAATGATTCTCAATATATATCAGGATTTATTATTATTTATTTATTTATTTTCAAATATAAACAGGGCTGCTTGTTTTACAATAGTCTTTGTCTTTTCAAACATATTTCTCAACACAACTTTGGTAAAGTGTTTACATTATGTATTTTCAGTTAAAAATGTCTTTTTGTGGTTTAACAGCTTTAATGAAATACCTATAAAGACCTACATACAGGGAAATAGCATGATAAATGTTGCCATTTCTAATCATTCAGTTTGCACAGTTACACCAGTTTCATACACTAACCTGCAAACTCATTAACATCACTTTGATTTAATTCTAGATGAAGTACAAAAACCTTCTTATCTTTGGACTGCCATCAACTCGTAATGTATGCGTGATCTGTCCCTTGTCCATGCCGTGACCGGCTTCAGTAAATGTTATGTCGCCCCCTTGTGGTCTCCCAAATCTATTATGTCAGACTAGATTGAATGTAATGCAACTAGCAGTGAATTGAAAGCACACAATCAGGTTTCTAATTTAAATGTGGGATGACGTTAATATATCAATGCCTCAAAAATTTATAAAATAATGCGCCGATAAATAATCAATATATTATGGCATCCCTAATAGACTAACAGATAGATAACCGCACACTTATGCACTATTCTATGTAATTTTAAAGTGCATGTAGTGTAAGTAGTATGTTAATACTGAAAATGCAACAAAAGAAGTGTACTATGAGCACCCGGATGATGCACTTCTTCAACCATCAAAATGAAGTGTGGAATGGTGGACACTTCATCACTCAGAGCTTGTGGCTTGACGAATGTAGTGGAAGGGGTGGAGATACTTGGCTGCATTACTGGTCTGACAAAACAATTGTAAATAAAGGAGAATGTAGCAACTAGCGAAACTTCAGTTAAGATGAAAGCACCTTACCATTACCCCACGCTGTGTGAATATGTATGTTGTTTGAGATACAAGTGAACTGAGGCTGGATAGCGCGCTAAAGCATGTTTAAACACATTGCGTGCTTTTGAAACGTAACTTCTGTTAGCTATTAAACAGCGAATGCTTCAGTGTAGTAAAAAAACTTTAAGTGTTCCAGTTTTGAAAACTTTCCATTACTGCATATTTTCAAAAATGATGGAAAATTGAGTTTTCAAATGAATACGGATTAGTGTGGATGTCACCTTAAAAGTATGTTTTGAGACCATTCTGTCTAGCCATTTTTTGAATGACAAAGCATGTCTTATGTGAACGGCCCCTAAGAAATGCATCTGATGGATCTGAAGTTAACCTGAAATCAGCCTGGAATCATTAATTATAGGGTTTTCTTTAGTCAATGTTGAAAATATGATGTTTTGCACATTCAAAAAAAAAAAAAAACAATAAAAGCAGCTGAAAAAATACATTTGTGATTTTTATTTTTTTTGGAATGCTGACCCCTGAGTTGGATTTGTGGATTTAATCCTCCAACATGATTTTTAAAAATAGACCTCAATAACATTGCATTCACCTTTTTTGCTCACAAGTCTCAAATCCCCCTTCTTGCTGAATTGGAAAGAGACAGTTTTTCTTCATCCGCATTCCTTGGAGTTTACCGTGGCTGAAAATAAAGTGCTGAAAGAGGAAGCGGCCACAATGTACACTCCCCACCTTTCTAGCCGGCACATCTGTCATCGCTGGTCTTTGGCTCACCTCACTCTGCCTCAACCTGGCAGCCATCAACAACCCTCCATTTAGGAGGCCAAGGAATTATGGAGAATGGGTTGAAGAGAGATGGAATGCAGGTATGTCCCCCAACAAGAAGGCCTTTGCATCCTTCCTCACCATTCCAGATCATTACTCCTCCTCCTCTTCCTCCCATTCCAGTTTTGCTCAAGTTTTCCATTTATTCTTTTATTGGACTGGGACTGTATGAGCTGTGAAAGGACATAAATACGTGCAGACGGAAAACGCCACCAATGTCGGATAAGAGGGATTGTGACAGGCCGTCTTCCCATTTGAGGGGAGAGAGGGCGATTTATTTGCAGAGGGAGATGGGGAAGTCATCCGTGCATTGCTGTGGAACAACAGGGGCATAAGGGCCATACATCTTGGCACCCCATCTGCTTCCACAGAAGCGGAAGGGACATTACCGGCTCACTCATACATTCCGATCCCTATTGTGTTGAAGAAAATTATGGATTATCATGCCTGTGACACATTGTGACAAACAACCCAACAATGTAAATGGCTTTAAAACTACCTTGAAGTAATGTTTCCCATAATGCAAATATAACATTCCAGACTTCATTTTCTCCAAGGCATGTTCAAATTTGTTTGCAAGCATTAGAACAATAATGGAATGCAGGACTATTCTTTTAGGGCTGCGGACAGCGAGGAAAACAATGCTAAGTGCAAATAATATAATGCAACTAACCATATAAACGTGTGTAGTTAGAAAATAAAACTTCCCATTATATTGTTGTTGACATCAAAGGTTGTATGTTCAATCTAATCTAACAAGTTCATCTGTCACTTGGTAGAAGCTAGACAAATGAGGCAGATACAAACATGGACATGCCTGTTATAAAAGCCCTCATCTTTGAAAACCATGCAGAAAAGTGCATTATTGGCTAAATACATTTAATAAATATAAAAGTAACCAAACATTTTTTATTTGAAGGACATTTTTGTTAATTTTACGATATACGTAATATACGATTTTCATACTGTGTTCGGTCACCCCTTGATGGGCAATGTCAAATTTGAAGCAAAGCCAGTTAAGAACCACTGCGATAGACAATGATTGCTAATGTTAGCAAACAGAATCAAATTTAAGAAATTAGCCAGAAATATATATGATATTTTAAAAGAATACTGTGCCAATAAAACCAAATAAAGAATTTATTTCATCATTATGTTAATGTGACAAAGTCAACATACTGTTATTTAAAAAAAAAAAAAAATGGTTTCGTTTTATAATTTTTTCTTTATCCCTTAACTGAGACCACATTTTCTAACACGAACCCCTCCTACAGCTTTTAAGCTACATCCAATACGTCATACGACAACAATGTAGCACATTACTGTTTGAAACATTTATTGCACATACTCTTTATAATAATCATAATCATAATAATAATAACAATAATCAGTACTCAATTATATTCCAAACACAGCCACACTCTATTGCACAGTGGCTTTTAAATGAGATACCGCAACACAAATTGTTGTTTCCTGTTGTTGCTTAATTAGAAAATATGACAACAGAAGATGTTATGGCAGGTGGATATATCCACTGCGCTACAGCAGCTTAAATCTGAGAGACAGGAAAAAGCAGTGAAAATATTAAATATAAAAGTCTGAAAATGAAGTTTACATTTTGACTAACAGAAAAAAGCAAGAAAAATTACAAGTAAGCAATAAAATGCTGGAAATAAATGCTACAGTGAATGTTTCGTTGTGGGGGTCTTTCCTGTCGTGTACCTCATCTGTGCTAATAGGACGAGTCAGGAGGAAAAGACACAGCAGCACGGTTAAATGAACTGACACACACTCCTCAACAAAGCTGTTGAGATGATCAGACATACTGCGCGGACATCGGAAATAGAGGTGTGGATGGTTTAAGAGAAGAAGCAGAAATAGAAAAACCTTACGGCAACTTTTTTTTGGAACTTTTTCTCTTACCAGACTCTTATTGTAAGTATTATAGGTTCTATAACTGTTAAACTGATTATGTGAAAATTCAAACACTTTTTATATAATTTTCTATTTTGTAGACCTAAATATCAGAAAGAAATGAAACAATATAATTCAAAAACATAGGGAGCTTCATCATGTTGATGTTTAATAGACAAAGTAAACACCATAATTAATCTGACACAAACTAAATTGTTTTGAAGACCCTATAGGTTATTTTCTTTCCAATTGAAAGAAACATTTTGGACAGGACTTGTCCTTTTAAAGTGCCCATAGGCCTTAGTTTATACCAGTCCATCTGTGATTTGCTATTGCTAGTTGCTAACAGGAGGAATTTGTTTTAATCTAAAGAGCATTTTCTTGGGCAAAAATTTGTAATAATATTTTTTAACCATTTTCCAACATGAGAAAGACTGAATTTTAAATGCGGAAACAGTGAAAAGCTTATTTAACTATCAGGAATTCACTAGCACATAGTTAGCCTCAAAGCTAACAGATATGAACTAAAAGGCACAAAACTTGATTTCATGTTTTGTTTTTTTATAAATCCTGGGACAGATCTAATTCCATCTTATCACAACCCATGTGTTTCTGTAGTTTTTTATTTTATTTTATATTTTAAAACAACATTTATGACAAATTAGGGTGACCATATTCTGGTTTTCCAAAAAGAGAACACAAGGGGTTCACTATGTTACTATGAATGCAAAATCTAATACAGTGAAAAAGACACTCTATTAGCATAACATAAATATACATAAATAAATAAACATTTCCAACATTCTTTTGAATGTCCATGTACTAAAATAAAATATTTGTTGCCATGAGTGTACCTTCATTTATTATTACTATTATTTTGAATGGCCATGGAAAATGAAGCAATGTGAAAACAATTTTAAATGGTCGCAAAAAGTAGTCCATTAATTTACCTGATAAACTTTCACCTTTTGCATCGCAGAGCTAATGTGTGCTTCTAAATCACTTGCACCTTTATTAGCACATAAGAGCCAGCTTTACATGTCATACATTCTGCTTCCCACGGATCTCGACCTGGACGAAAGCATGGAAATTGTTTTTGCAAATCTTCTGTAAATTTGCACTTTTGTTTGGGCATTGTTTCCACTCTGCTGTCATTTGCTGCTATTGTCAAACAACTGTTTGATGGCGAACACAACAGCACTTTGTGTGTTCGCGGATAGATTGACAGGCAGGAATTTGGCCAATAGTTCCTGCAAGCCTCTTATAATCGACCAATTGGTGTGCAAGAAGGCGGGACTAACAAAGAGGGGTTAAAGCAATGCAAATATGCATGAACACACAATGGAGTGACCAGATGCTCATCATAATGCAACTAATGCCGAATCCCGGCCATTTTTGCAAATTTAGAAATCCCGGCTGGATGCTTTTATAAAGGTAAAAAAAGAGGACATGTCTGGGAAAAAGAGGACGTATGGTCACCCTATGACAAGTGTACTTTTATGTCTCTCAAAGCCTCATTTTCTTTAGCATCAAATGAAATACGCCATCTACTCTTGCTAAACCAGATTTTGTTGTCTGTGCAGGTTTTGTCAATGCAAATGCAATATTTAGTTTGCATAAAGTGCTACTTGTATATGTGTTTCTGTGTGTTTTATTCATATAATACTCACCCTTTGTCCCTTTGAACATCTTTTATTTTTTTATACTTTTTTTTTAGATAGTGTTCTATCCCCCTGAGACCAGCAGATACATTTGGATGTGGCAGAAAGCAGCATAATCTGGTTAAAAGCTATCTGAAAGTTAAAGTCGACCACCTTGTCTGCTTGGATAACATCAGCCTGACCATCGAAATGCATGAGAAATGACTCCTCCATCTGGAATGGCTTTCTCTGAGCTGTTTATATATACATATATGCCAGCCAGTCAAACCAGGATCAGAAGAGATAATAAATGGATAAAGCCTCCACGCTGACACTTGAGTGGAGATAGACGCACATATGCACATCCACAGTCACATATACATGTATATATGCAGTCCCCTTCTCCCCATGTCAAACCCCACACTTATGCACGCTCACAAATAAATGCTACTCTAGGAACTTTGACCAACTCCCACACAAGGTATTCTATTTATGAAGTGATTTTCGTTTTTCACGCTTTTAATTTTGCAATGTTGAGTGTGCAAAACCGGTATGATTTCCCATCCAACCTTGAAAACAGTGCAATAAAGATTTCAATTACTTTTTTAGACCGGAGCAAGCGGAGTACAAAGCTCGGAGCTACAGTTGTGGTAGGGGAGATTAGAGCCTTAAACACACACAAACATACTGACATACACACACACACACACACACACACACACACACGCACACACAAGGCCAGGATTTTCACCTTTTAGCCAAGCATGCGCACACACACACCAGAGTCAGAAATGAACCAAGGCTTGGGGTAAAAATGCCACTGAAACTGACAAAAATGCCATTGAATTTACCCACAAAAAAAACGCCACAGATACAGAATTAAAAAATATATATGAGCAAAAAATACATAGCAGAGCATTTATGATATCTTGTGCATTATTTACAGTTACTTTTGTGCTTGATGTTGGTTCGATTTTAAAGGTAACAGCCACAATTGTTCAGATAAGGAACTTTCGATTTGAATGAATGGATTTAAGTTGTGACATTAAAGCTGGTGTAATTTCTGCACCAACACAGTCACCAAGTGCAATTGAAAAATAGTCACTGGCATCAAATATTCCAGAAAACTAGCCCTGTCTCCCACTGGTTGTACAAACAGATAGTCAATCCCCCAACTTGCACCATTAGTTCAGCCAATGTTGCTAAGTTGGGTTGGACAGGCTGCTCAAACATACAAAGAAGCGTTTCCATCCGTGTTATTTTATGCGAATATTGGGATATCGGATAAACAAATGCTAGATGGAAAAAACTAAATACATATAAAAAAACCTATAAGCTCGGTTGAGGTGGATAATTTTTTATTCAATATAAAAACACGAGTTCTGCGGACAGAAACGCCTTGTTGACGAGAGAGGTCAGTGGAGAATGGCCAGACTGGTTCCAGCTGACAGAAAAGCTATGGTAACTCAGATAACCCCTCTGTACAACTGTAGTGAGTAGAAAAGAATCTCAGAATGCACAACACATTGAAACTTGAGGCGGATGGGCTACAACAGTAAAAGACCATGTCGGGCACTTTATTGGGACCAGGGACTAAAAACGGTGCATAGGGGGCATAAACTATTACCGCAACACAGTGACTCAAAGGCACCCGTCTTTTACATGGAGGGCACTGTAAAAAGCACCTCAAATGCCATCAATCGTGTCTGCTCAAACAACCTTGTGTTGTGTTGCACTGAAGGCAAAGCACTCGCTCCTGAAACACATTAATCAATGAGCTCAGCTCATTACTGCTGTATAGATCTTTGCCTCTGATACATAATGTATCATTTATTTCCAGCGTACATGAAACCGGATATGGAATAATCCCCCACAGCGATTGCAGGGAGACATGCAACACCTCACACTGTTTGTGTCAAAACCTGTGAGTCATTATGCGTTATGGGTTTGACACATTGCGGTAACTCTAATTTTCGCTCATTTGAAGCATAAGTCATACAGACTTCCACCTTTTTCTCATTTTATGACAGAACTGTCAATGGGAGAGTAAAATAGAAACCACAAAGATGGCGATAGAAATACATTATGGCATTAACAAAAGCTCTTGTTGATATATGATGGAAAAAAGGGGCGAGAAAGATAATTGTTTTGCATTTGAGTCGTGCATATCTGAGACATTAATTTCCCCCCAGTTGAAGTGCACTAGCATGCATGTGACATCTGGATGAGAAACCTGGCATGGATGTTTCACCAAACATTATTACTTGGGTATTTAGCAATCCGGCATGTATATCAATCACAAATGAATCTACAAAATGCCCAGATAGTGTAACATTTTTAAAGCATTTTGAAGACAATGACAAAATAATAGAATATAATATATTCTTCTATATTTTTATGTTTTTATATTTCATATATCAAAGAGATTATGCAACAAATGATGGAACTTCTATGCTGAAATGTTATGAGACTTTAAAAACATATTGAGCAACATATAACACATAAAGATAATTTATTGAGTTTGGTTCCATACACACTACGTGGAATTTATGAAAATGCAGTTGTCGCTACCTGATTTTTTCAGGAGTAAATTTGGTTTTAGAATGTGGTTGTCAACAGAAATGTGTGTGTTCAGAGCAGGATTAAGCACTGAAAGGTGAATTGATAACCATATTTAGCTGCACTGTGTACATGGTCTAAGTTTCAAACTACGTTTAACTTGACTCTGCGTCCTAAAACAAGGTGCATATGATGCGACGCAATCAAAGACTAACCCTAAGCTCCAAAAACGTCTGTCTGAAGCATGTAGACGTGTCCTATCAAAAGCCCTTATAATAAATCTACCTTGGACAGAATTACGAATTCAACTGCAAAAGTGATTACTGTAAATAGTAGGCCAGTGATAGGCTTATGTAAAAAAAAATATGGAAATAAACAATTTATTGCCATTATATATTGCTAAAGCCATTTTGATTTGCCTATCAATGTTGTACTTGTCTGTCACGGTAATGTAATGTATTTTAATGATCTTATATATATTATATCTATAAAAAAAAAATATGATTATTTATTATTATTTAATTATATTTTGAATTATTTTTATTTGGGGGCCTTTTTCAGCAAATATTGGTATGTGATTCATCATGTAATTCATTTGATTGAAATCTGTAATCGACCGACAGCCCTAATAATATTATGAGTACACACATGTGGGATACTGAAAATTGATCAACGTTGTGCAGAAAATCAACATGATATTGCAGTTATTTGTATGAATATAGTACTCATTTGTATTGTAATAAACAAAGAAATAGATATCCTGTGATAGTAAACTTATATAGATAGGAAAAATCATAAAAATATGATTTATGGAATCGCAAATATATAATGCAACACTATTACATATTTTGGGTCAGTAGTGCTTTATACACTTTTGGCAAATAAGCAATTAGAAAATATATACACAGATAAGCCAAAACATTATGACATCACTCACAGGTGAAGCAAATAACATAGATCATTTCCTATAAGGCCACATGTCAAGGTCTGGGTAGATTAGATGGTAAGCGAACAATCAGTTCCCGTAGTCAATGTGTTGAATGCAGGAGAAATGGGCAGGAGTAAGACCTAAGCCTTTTAGGGTGCCTCAACCCTTGTGGGGTGCTCCTGGTCAGCAGTGGTGAGTACCTACCGACAGTGGTCCGAGAACGGACAAACCACAAATTGGCAACAGGTTGTTGGGTGCCTAAGGCTCATCGATGCATGACGGCAGCGAAGGCTATCCCATCTGGTCCAAACCGACAGATGGTCTACTGTGGCACAAGTCACAGAAAATTTTAATTATGGTTACGGGAGGAATGTGTCACAACATAGAGTGCATCGCACCCTGAAGTGTATGGGGCTGCTTTGCCGCAGACTTGTCATAGTGCCAATGATGACCCCTGTCCACCATCAAAAGCACCTACAATGGGCATGCGAGCATTGGAACTGGACCTTGGAGCAGTGGAAGAAGGTCCCCTAGTTCAGTGAGTCTCATTTTCTTTTATATCACATGGATGGCCATGTAAATGTGCCATTTATCTGGGGAAGTGACAGTACCAATATGCACTGTGGGGACATTACAAGGCGGTGGAGGGAGTGTGATGCTCTGGGCAATGTTCTGCTGGGAAACCCTGGGTCTGACCATCCTTGTGGATGTCAGTTTGACACGTGCCACCTATCTAAACATCGTTGCAGACCAGGTACACCCCTTCATGACAATTTAATTCCCTGATGGCAGTGGACTCTTTCAGCAGGATAATGCTCCCTGCTACACTGTACACATTGTTCAGGAATGGTTTGAGGAACATGACGAATAGTTCAAGTTGTTGCCCTGGCCTCCACATTCCCCAGATCTCAATCCGATTGAGCATCTATGGGATGTGCTTGACAAACAAGTCCGATCCACAGTGAAGCCACCTCACAACTTGGACTTGAAGAATCTGCTGCTAATGTCTTTGTGCCAGATACCACAGGACACCTTCAAGGGTCTTGGAGAGTCCATGACTTGAATGGTCAGTGCAGTTTATGTGGCACGTGGAGGAACAACAGCATAATAGGCAGGTGGTCATAATATTTTGGCTCATCAGCGCATGTTTCGTATTTTTGTTACTGGGACACTATTCATAAGAGAAAGGTTGAGGAATATTTAAGAGGTGGGGTATAAATCCAAAAAATGGATAAGATAAAGGGGGTGGAATTAGATACCGGGTCACAAAAGACCTGAGGTGTGCATTAAATGGTTAGACAAACCAGCACAACAAAATAAAAGAGAAAGGTGGCCTTGATGCTAATGAATTTTTAATTATGTAATGCCACACAGTATACTTTTAATGACTCTGTTTTAATAGAACTGCAAATTAATTGCCTTGGCTTCAGCCACCACATACTTAAACAGTTTGGGGAATTGAAATAATGAAGAATCAATGAAGCAACATATGAGATGTAGATTTTCATCAACAGCGGCCACAGTGCTGGGCCTTGTCTTTCGCAGCTCTACGAGAGCGAGCGCCTAACAGAGAACCGCAGAGTCCCAAACAACAGCAGGAAGTAATACTGACTAATCACAAAGCTGGCACATGGCGTGAAGGGAGCACATATAATGTTGCAGGCCTCTTGGAGCAGGAATTCTCTTTAAAAAAAACACTGTGCTGGGGAGATATGCCTTTCTAAAGCCCCATGCATATTTCATTGGGAGATAGAAAGGCTTTATGTTTTATCTCTGGGAGCAATCCACCTGTGCCTATTGCCTCTGAGAGCCCTTGACTGATCATATTTGTTTGTGTCTGGGGCGTCTCATTTTACGCACATGCCACTGCAGCATTTCGGATTTCCTGGTGTTGACAGGAGAACTGAAGTGAAAAGAGAGAGACGAGATGAGACGAGACGTGAAGAGAAGAGGCAAGTTTTAGCAAAACTAATCAATAGCATCTCTTACATTCAAAAGCCTCACTTCAGGAGAACATTTATTCAAGGATGTGATCTTTTGAAACGGATTAAATCTTCACAGGTGATGCTAAAAGAAGATGTATTCAACATCGCAGGGGCTTTGGCTGTTTAGCTGGTAAAATGCCGCCACAACAAAACAGCTCAATAGCAAAGGGATGATTTAACAAGCTGCGAGATTGGGCTATAAAAGTTGTTTCGCAATGACCTTAAGAATGTTTGGTGGCAGGTTGCCTATGCAATGGCATAATCGTGCTTCAAGCACCTGAACGACAAGAAGCGGCTTCATTCACTGACATTTCCACCCACCTGCAATTTTCAATCCATCATTCCAAGTGCAGATAAGAACAAGAGTGCACATTTGCTCTGAAAAACGCATGCAAGGCCAAAAACATCTGTGCCTCTAACCAAAAATATCCATGTGGCAAGCAAATGAAATGCTGAGCAATTGCAATATATCTCACTTTGACTATCGTCTGCCAAGAGTTTCACACACACTCAGTGAAGTGAAAATTTCTGTGTATGTGTGGGTTTACTTAGCTAAATTAAAATGCTAATTCATCTAAAAATAAAAATTTCCTAAACCTCAAGAAGTTCCAAACCCACAGGACTTACTTGATTCAGTGAAAAACAAAAGGAGATGTTCACCTCAGTCACCATTCACTTTTATTCCATATTTTTTTCTCCATACAATAAAAGTGAATAGTGACAGAATTTTCCTTTTTCAGTGATATAACCCAGCTTTCAGCTAGCTAAATCTGACAAAACATCTCTTTAGGTGTGTTTAGTGAGGAAATTCAACAGCTCCTAGACCTAGACAGATATTTGACAGAATAATGAAAGAATGTCATTTTGTTGAGTAAACTAACCCTGCTAGCAGGCTAGCTGGCTTGCTAAGTAAATCTGACAACACCTCCCGTTGGGTGTGTTTAGTACAGAAAGTCAACATCTTTACAGAAATTTGACAGAATTATGACATTTATTTATTTGTATTATTTTATGTGAACTAAACCTGATTTAGCTAGCTGGCTAGCGAAGTACATCTAATAAAACCTCTTTTTGGATGTGTTTCTGTGAATAGAAATTCAACATCTATACAGATATCTGACATAATGATGACAGAATTAAAAATTTTGAGTGAACTAACCAAGATTTACAGTAGCATTTTTCACATGAACATTAAATAATGAAACACAAATGACATATTTAAATCAACAATGTGAAAAACATTACAGCTAAAATTTAAATAAATACATTTTTCAACATGGTGGGAAAATCACTATATCAAGGGGAGCCAACAAAGTTAGCATAGCACTGCATAACGTGACGGATAGACATTCTATGTGGTACACAGGTGAGGAGACAAGAGGCCATCTTTTTTGTTTGTTTTTTAATGGATGTCTATGGAGGAGATGCTTCAATCAGAGCTGAATAAACTGCGTTTGTGAGGAAACAGCTCATCACTTGATGAATTGACCACCTGTCTGCTAATCTTCAAAGTGCTTTACACTAAACAATCTTTTCGGAATAAGTCATGTGTGGAGTTTACTACAATAAAACTGCTGTTTTATAAGAGAATACACTTTTGAGGCAGGTAGGTGTCAGTTTGCGGCTTTCATTTGTATGGTGTCCAAAAACAGTGACTTACTGTCGTAGCATGCTAGTTGACCATGCGCTCTCTCCTATGGTAAAAGCACGGAGGTTGTTATCTCGGTATAGAAAATCTCTGGCTGTTTCTCAACGTGTGTTCTTTTGTTCTTATGTTCTCATGGACTTGTTCTACGTCATCATCCACTGCCGAACATCGATTCCAATCCTCAAGAACGCAAATACAGAGAATGCAGGAAATTACCCGGATGTGTCCTTGAAATCATGGTGACTTGTGGAAAAGAACTCAGTTCTACGCTGGCTGACGAAGGACATTTATCATTTAGATTTTCCCTTAAGAGTTTACCACTTTAAGCTTGTGAAAGTCTGACGGCTTGTGAGAGTCGTTTCACTCCATCAACATTTGTTGTTGTTTTTGGGCATCATTTTAATACAGTAATAAACATGAAGAAGTGTAACAGGTAAACATAAAACATTAACAGACACACATGCAGCGCGGACGCATGCGTCTCTCTCTCGTACTGGCACCTCCGGCTCATCATTATCCCCCTCCCGGCTGATTAGCTGATCCAGGGCCAGCCGTGTGTTCTCTCACTGGATTCTAATGTGTTGAGACGGTTAATTAGGAAGATCACAGTGCATCTCAAGGCTGAGAATGAACTAATCCATATTTAGCTAGCTAGCTATTCTTTTAAAGTGTCTTTTAAAGCTAGCTAGCTAGCTAAATCTGACAAAACCTTCCTTTTGGTGCATTTAGGAAAGAAATTCAAAATCTCCTCTCAAGACAATAATTCGGACAGAAATAAACAAATTTAAGTTAGCTGGCTAGCTTGTTTGCTAGCTAAATCTGACAAAACCTGTGTTTAGTACAGATATTCAAAATCTCCTAAACAGACAATTTACAGAATGATGACAGAAATGTAACTTTTTTGAGTGAACTAAAGTGAACATTTGAGTGGATTTAGCAAGCTGACTAGCTAGCTAGCAAGCAAAATCTGACAAAGGCCCTGTCCCAATACCCCCACTTGCGGATTTGGTCTTGCATACTTACCCACTTGTCTTACATATTTCCGGTGTTGGCCACTAGTGTGCAAGTATACGTGAAGACTGCGAGTGTGTGGATGACTTTTGATTGCACACCGAGACACTCGTAGACTTCAAGAAGTTGGTGCTGTTTGCTGCAGCGTTTTTTTTTTTTTGTTTTTGCGGTGACTGTTAAAGCCTACTTAAAATAATAAATAACTGAAAATTTTACCCATCTATTCATTTATTAACACACTACTGGTTGATGGAAGTGTATTGTGCTGTAGAAAATTTGTAAGTAAAAAAAGTTTATAATGTTTTTATTGTGTGAAAATAATTGTAAATGTTAATTATTTTTACAAATTTTGATTTTCAATACATTGCACATTAAAAGATGTTTAACTGTAAAATGATGTTGTCCATAACTGCTGTAAAATATGAAATATAAACAATTTCTTTCTACTTTGTTTCTCAAAGCAAATGATATGCTTTGGCTTGTCATTTATATAAGACGGCCATAAACTGCTTTTCAGTATATGATTTCATACAACAAATAAAAAGCATTCAAATTTATATTTTAAATACATAAAGTAGTTGATACATTTTAATTTTAAAACATCATTTACTAGACCGTATATTGTATGTCACACTGGCTGATAAATGGCACACTGGCAAAATCAGCAGCAGAATTAGGCAAGAACAAACAAAATAAGGTGAAGACGATAATAACGAGGTATATAGATATACACATCAATAATATTTTGTAATTATGATGCTGATATTAAGTCATCCCAAACACGTTATATGATGTTGCATACTTTCATTTATACTATCTGATTATAATAAATAACTTATGTTGAAAAGCTTACCTTGACATCATCATGGCAAAAATACACAGATCGCTCGGGTAGGCGGGGTGTGGCTCCTGATCGTGATGAACTCTGGAATACAGTTAGCCTGAAAGAATGCTCCTAAGCGGTATTCACACCAGTGTGGATTTAGTGTGGGTTAAGTGCCCTGAGCTTTGGCATGTTTTAGACATGGGACAGTCTTGAACACTTAAGTGGCCGAAACTGCAAGCGTGGGTATTGTGACAGGGCCCAAATCTCCCTTTGGGTGTGCTTGCACAGAAATTCAACATCTCTATAGAAATTTGACAGAATGATGACTTTTTTAATTTTTTAGTAAATCTGTGTTTAGTACAGATATTCACCATTTCCTAGACAGAAATCTGGGGTTATTTATTTATTTGTTTATTATTTTTATTTGACTGAACTAACCCTTTTGGCTGTGTTTGGTGCAGAAATTCAACCTGATCCTCTCAAGGCTCTCATATAATAGATGAGCGTCTCATCTCTTGCTAATGATAAGCAACCTTTCAGCCCAACACGAACGACACAAAGAGACAAAGTGATTTTATTGGAGATTCACGACTGTGCCACCTAATGCCCCCATTTCAGAGGAATCCACTTTACAAAAAGGAAGAGGAAAACAGGAAGAGAGGGGTGCAAAAAATATAATAAAATCACCAATTGATACTGTGCAAATGTATTTTCACCTCCCTTAGCTGGACTGTGACAGAAATGGATGATTTGTATTAAGAGCCCTGGCTTTCTATCTACAGTACCATATATCTCCCCTAACAGTGAAGGCCAGAGAGAGAGAGAGAGAGAGAGAGAGAAAGAGAGAGAGTGAGAAATAGAGAGAGAAAGAGAGCGAGAGAGAGAGAGAGTTGACACTTTTTGGGGAAGGCAGGCTGTTTTAGATTCCTTTCAGGTGACATGAGAGGCAGAGAGCAGCTTTTGTTTGTGCTGACACTTTGTTTTGGGTTCTCTTGGGCGGAACTGAAGATGAGAGTGCCATTTACCCTCATCAGGTGTGTGAAGACATGCACGCTCCTCTAATGGAGGGGCTTTCAGCTTTCTCAGAGTTTGTGTGAGTGTGTTTGATTCAGCTGTATGTTGAACCAGATAAGCTATGGAAGCATATGAGTAGCAATATTCAATTTGACATTTAATATGCAAAATGACAATGCAATATGTAAAATGGCAATGCATTCTGTATTTAAATTTACATTTTACATTACCATTCTAGCAACGTTTGGTGCGAAATGAAAATGAAAATGAAATTACATAATTTACATTTGCCATTTCATACACTCGTTTTAATATGCATTATTGAAACGCTTTATATGTTGCAAAATTAAAATGAAAATGTATTACAGAAATGATTAGATATGTGTAACATGTTCAAGCAAAAACTGTGGCAAAATGATCATTCAAATGTTATTTTTCTTAATTGCATTTACACTCACAGTCAAGACACTTGCGATTGCATTTTCATTAAATGTCCCGCAATGAATGTAGCAAAATTCAATGTGCACATTGAAAATGCATTCCGAGCCGATCACGCTACCCTGCCCTCCGCCCTCTCCGCCCTGTCAATCACTGCATCAAGGCGGGGCTCGGCAACAGGTAAACATAACATGTTATGGCTATGTTACGTGTTTTGAGCTTACAGTCTATGGTTTTGAGGTGTTGGAAAAATGGCGGCGGCAGAGCTAATACTGAGCGTTAAATTCACTAGCAGATGAAGTGGAGCGTGAACAGAGAAACGGTAGTATTTCCGAAGATTATTACGAGTATGTAGGTGATAGAACCAGTACGTTGTTGGAACGTCTGGGAGAATTTTCTGCCTTATCAGGCGCCGACACCCGTTTGGCTGCTGACCTCTTAAAGGTGGTGGAAGAACAATTGTATTCGGAGAGGCCTAGGGGAGTGGGGAGACCAGCAGCCGTGGAGATCCCTGGCGAGGCCATAGAGGGGTATCTTATGTATGGGTAAAAAGTTAAAGATATCACAGCCTTGTATGGAGTTAGTCGATGGACGGTACATCTAACATTGTCTTGTGTATGAATCTTGCTCCATACACGTGTCCTCAAAGTCATACTCAAAATTAATGCTAAAGATCGGCTTTCTTTGATGGACACCATTTCTATCCCATATGTACAGTTGCAATCAAAATTATTCAACCCCATGGCCTGCAGGTCATTTTACTGCCAAGAACACAATTTTATGAAAAAAATTCAACAAAGGCATCAGTAAACTATTATAGAAAGTTTATTAATACACATTTGAGTGATTCTGAGAATGTAAAGCAGAATAATTTATTCTTTATAACCTCTTTACAAACGCTGCCTGTAAGTGCTTAGAAGCATCTGTCACCTCTCTACTGCAATCTTGGCCCATTTCTTGCTTGAAAAAGCTTCCAGATCACTGATAATCTTTGGCATTCACGTTATCCCTGCTTTCTTCAAATTCCACCAAAACTTTTCAATGAGATTTAAATCTGAATAATAATAACGTTACTACATTTAAAAAACAAAACTGCCTTTTTTTTTTTATTAAAATCCCCATGGCAGAATTCGGGAGTAAACACAGAGATTATGGCCTTGAGGCATTTGTATAAAATCATTAAAATATATTTAAGTTGTTGTTTACTTCAGTCCACACTGCTGCATTCGTCGATGTACCGTCCATCGACTAACTCCATACAAGGCTGTGATATCTTTAACTTTTAACCCATACATAAGATACCCCTCTATGGCCTCGCCAGGGATCTCCACGGCTGCTGGTCTCCCCACTCCCCTAGGCCTCTCCGAATACAATTGTTCTTCCACCACCTTTAAGAGGTCAGCAGCCAAACGGGTGTCGGCGCCTGATAAGGCAGAAAATTCTCCCAGACGTTCCAACAACGTACTGGTTCTATCACCTACATACTCGTAATAATCTTCGGAAATACTACCGTTTCTCTGTTCACGCTCCACTTCATCTGCTAGTGAATTTAACGCTCAGTATTAGCTCTGCCGCGCCATTTTTCCAACACCTCAAAACCATAGACTGTAAGCTCAAAACACGTAACATAGCCATAACATGTTATGTTTACCTGTTGCCGAGCCCCGCTTTGATGCAGTGATTGACAGGGCGGAGAGGGCGGAGGTGGCGGGACAGGGGCGTGATCGGCTCGAATGCATTTTCAATGTGCACATTGAATTTTGCTACATTCATTGCGGGACATTTAATGAAAATGCAATCGCAAGTGTCTTGACTGTGAGTGTAAATGCAATTAAGAAAAATAACATTTGAATGATCATTTTGCCACAGTTTTTGCTTGAACATGTTACACATATCTAATCATTTCTGTAATACATTTTCATTTTAATTTTGCAACATATAAAGCGTTTCAATAATGCATATTAAAACGAGTGTATGAAATGGCAAATGTAAATTATGTAATTCTTTTTCATTTTGCACCAAACGTTGCTAGAATGGTAATGTAAAATGTAAATTTAAATACAGAATGCATTGCCATTTTACATATTGCATTGTCATTTTGCATATTACATTTCAAATTGAATATTGCTACTCATATGCTTCCATATAAGCTGTAAAGCAACAACACTTAAGTGAAAATATATGCATAAACAGCTCTTGATAAAACAATTATATTTTGAGAAAAGGATTTTGCATGTTTCAATGTTCATGTTTTCATGACTCAATGCACGCTTAAAGCTAAAGATCAACCCTGTTTTGTCAGTCTTAATCATACTAATGAATGAAAATGTATAAATACAGATACATTTATGTCAGTTTCGGAAAAATGTGTGTATACAAGTGAACAAGATTATAGCAGATTGTGCAATATTCAGTGGCCCTATACAGTATGTGAACACTTGAGCATACATGTGTTTTGCCACTGAAACATTTCTAATAAATCTAACGAAACTGCATTAGATATTAACATGTCAAACCAAGTGGCATCTGTAACAAAATTAACTTGTGAACTAACGTTACTTTTCAGGGCCATTTTTGAAGAATTGGTCTGAAAGTCAGTTTTGAACTTAAAAAGTCAGGTCAAATTTTTCACCAGTACTGTATATCTACTCTATATTGTTTGTCATTTTTAGCCCAAAAACTTTTTGTGCAATGTTTTGTTTAAAAGTCTGTTCGTCCTATCTTTCTTTAAAATAGACATCACTTTATTTGATATTTTGTTATCTAATGCAATTATCCATACTTCAATACTTTTTTGAGCCACTGTATAAATACAAACACCAGCCTTAACCCTAAAATTATCCTTTAAAATATATCTCAATAATATATAATCCTGTCAGGGAAAATATCTTGCTAGTTTTTATGCTTGATAGTTGCATCATTAGGAAAGTTTATATCCATATTTTTCCAAGGAGAATGATGGGAAATTAAATTCAAATTCATGTCTGCAGGCAACAACTTTAATCACAAGGAAGACATTTCAGAAAAAGTGACATTAACTGAACAAATATAGGTACTGCCTTCAAGCAACAATACAAAAAAAAAAGTGTTGCATGCTTGTTGCATCAGACTTCATCTTTTCAGACATACATTTACATATTAGTGATGGCTACCATAAGTATGTTTCATAAAACCATATATTTCAGTCAATGAGTCCATTTACATGCATCACACTTATGTTTAATATGACGATAACATGCAAGCTCATGTAAATGCCTTTTAATAAGGAAATTGAAAACCAAATCAGATTTAACCAATCATGATTTTTGCATGTAACCCTGATTTCACTTTGCACGTAAATGCCTTTATTGTCATCATTGATTTACATGTAAACCCTTAAAATAGGGATTAACCTTGTGATTAATCTCGTGTGGCCCCACATCCACACGTGGACGTTGCATTTTGGCTTCGCAATATGCAACGCATAATTTATACATATTTAAACCGACTGTATACTCTTCACAACACTCTAGACTGTTATTTAAGCTCACGTGACACAACAACATGACGGCCATTTCTACGAAGGATGCAGAGCGAACAAAAGTGCCTCTGGTTAGAAACCTCTAAATGTTTTCATTGAAACCTGTTTTGGTGTAAAGAGTTTCATTTGATATTACCTGAAGTAAGTTTGGAGCATAAGAAATAGAAATAAACCTTACGCTAAGCTAAAATGCTATTTCTAGCCATTTTTCATGCACATGTTACCAGGCACGATCTTATTTTTTATCAAGAAAATTAATGTTGCATCATAATATGAAAACTACTAAATAAGCAGCACCCTGCAATTGTTACACACAGAACACCAGAACCATTTTCACACAGCAGGCATTTTACTGTATATACATTCAGCTCATGGCGCATTCGAGTCTGTGCTTCAGTGTGTTTTATAGCCTATACAGCCACAGGTACACACACCTCTCTGCTATATCACACAGCTGGACGCCAAACGATTTCATCTCCTTGAAAGCCACAATAAATTGCATGCCTGAGCAAAGTCTATATACTCAGTGAGATCTGTCTCTGTGAATCTCAAATCCTCTTTACTGACACTCACAAAACACAGAAACAACATTTGCTCTCAGGACAAATAAGACACCCACAATCCATCCAAGATGTGACTGAGAGTGCAGTATATTTTTATTCATTTTAGTATTCTGTTAATGCACTTTCAATGTATACTTTTAAATTTGCAGGTAGAAATGTACTAGAATATGTAGAAATTAACATAATCCAAGCTTAATAATTGTTATAAAAGTGTTATTCATTGTTAGTTCATGAAACCCATGAGTCAAGACAGCACTCCATCTGTCTCTGGGATTCCACACAAGGAACCAACATGCGGCACACAGACTAGGATCTGTGTTAATCAATATCAGCACGTCAAAGTCACATCATTTGTTGCTGTAGCTCAGCCTCATCCAGACAGAGAAAAACTAGCATGGACGTCTCACTACCAAGTCTCCAAGGCAACCGGCATTGCCGTGACTTTTCAGTCTTTAACACTTGACCACAACGTGACCCCCAAACATACTGCAATGATAAACAAACACCCAATTCCAAACAGACAGCAATCACAAACATAACTACGGCTGGTTTTTTTAGCCGCTCACTGAGCGTTCTTCACAGATATAAGTCACAGTCTGCCCTGCAGAGAGAGCAGCCGTGCCCTTTAGAGCCCCTGCGATGAAGTGGCACCACTGCTGTTGTCCCCCACTGTCTGGCCACAAAGCCGCCAGCTCGGACAGATGAGCATTTCACAGCTTGTCAGTGCCAATATGTGCCAGATGTAATGCCCTTTTCCACTGCAAATGCCAGGAAAAGCACTGATTTCTACTCTGGTGCTTTTCTTTTTTTCTTCTTTTTTTTTTTACACGGAGAAATATGAAGGATTTTTTTTTTTTGCTTTTGAAAACGGAAATAAAAGGAATAGATACACTGAAATGAAAATGCTGTTATCATTTACTCACCCTCATGTTGTTCCAAACCCAAATTTTCTTTCTTCTGTGGTACACAAAACACAATATTTTGAAGAATGTCTGAGCTGCTCTTTTCCATGCAGTAAAAGCATATTGTGACCTGTCAAGCAAACAAAACAGCACCATTAAAGTAGTCCATATGACTCTTGATCTATATTCCAAGACTTCTGAAGACAATAGTTTTGCACTTTCTAATAATATGTTTTTTTGCGTTCAATCACAATTATTTTAGGGCCTTCGCTGTACCTTGCAATGTCCAATTGCTTATGAAAAAATTATCATATTTTAACTAAAGCTACCATAGTTGAACTTTGTTATTTGTATGGTATTTGGTTATCATAGTAAAACTATTATGAGGGAACGCAAAATTGTTATGAGGGAACGCAAAACTTATTGTGAGGGAACACAAAACAAACACAAAACTTATTGTAAGGGAACACAAAACTTATTGTGAGGGAACACAAAACATTTTGGAAGGGAACACAAAACATTTTGGAAGGGAACACAAAACATTTTGGAAGGGAACACAAAACTTATTGTGAGGGAACACAAAACATATTGGAAGGGAACACAAAACATTTTGGAAGGGAACACAAAACTTATTGTGAGGGAACACAAAACTTATTGTGAGGGAACACAAAACTTATTGTGAGGGAACACAAAACATATTGGAAGGGAACACAAAACTTATTGTGAGGGAACACAAAACATTTTGGAAGGGAACACAAAACTTATTGTGAGGGAACACAAAACATATTGGAAGGGAACACAAAACTTATTGTGAGGGAACACAAAACATTTTGGAAGGGAACACAAAACTTATTGTGAGGGAACACAAAACATATTGGAAGGGAACACAAAACTTATTGTGAGGGAACACAAAACATTTTGGAAGGGAACACAAAACTTATTGTGAGGGAACACAAAACATATTGGAAGGGAACACAAAACTTATTGTGAGGGAACACAAAACATTTTGGAAGGGAACACAAAACTTATTGTGAGGGAACACAAAACATATTGGAAGGGAACACAAAACTTATTGTGAGGGAACACAAAACATTTTGGAAGGGAACACAAAACTTATTGTGAGGGAACACAAAACATATTGGAAGGGAACACAAAACTTATTGTAAGGGAACACAAAACATTTTGGAAGGGAACACAAAACTTATTGTGAGGGAACACAAAACACATTGGGAGGGAACACAAAACATTTTTGTGAAGGTACAAAATACTATTGCGAGGTAACCCAAACTATTCCAAGGAAAAGATAAACTTATTACGAGGGAACACAAATTATAACTGTCACGTATATGTGTGTTCATATTCATGTCTTGAATTTTACCATGTCTTTTATTTAGAAATTTGGTTCCTGTTTTGTATCGGTCATGTGATTTCCTGGTTGTGTCATGTGACCCTCATGTTTTATGTGTTTTATTCTTATTGGTTCTTGGTTTATTAGTCTTGTCATCTTGTTATCAGTTCTAGTTTGTCATTGGCCAGCTTGTTAATATCAGTTCTGTATTTACATTGCTTGCGTTATTTTGTTCTTCCTAGTCTGTGTATTTATAGTCCTCATGTTCACTTCTCCATTGTCAGGTTCCTGCCTAGACAGTTATGAGGAAAAACAAAACCTAACCCTTTGTGAGGGAATATTACATTTATTGCAATTGTTAGAGAACATATAACTTTCTGCACAAATCTAATTTACACAAGACACGGCAAGTTTAAAAATGTGCACAATGAATCTTATTTCGTATTTTACAAAAAAAAAAGTTTAAAAAAAAGTAAAGAAAAAGAAAGTCATATGATTTTGGGCAAAATGAGGGTGAGTAAATGATGACAGGGTGAAATATTTTGGGTTATCTATTCCTTAAAGGTCACAACCATGGGCACATTAACAAATGACACCAATTTCTACATTTCATATTGTGTTATTCATTTCAAATGCAAAGATCAGCCAGACATAGCAGATTCTATTTACATAAGATCTTAAAGGAACAGCAGCAAAATGTCCTGTTTAATTCTAGAGAGGGCAGGAGTGAGGGTGGAAATTGTCATATAAATCTAATTAACAACCATTTTTGGTGTAAGAAAACTTGGCTAACGTTATAAGTGGACTTTAGGGAAATAAAATGCTATAAAAGAGACAAATATGGCCCCTTTAAATATTCATTGTAGGAACATTTTATGATGGCATATTGTAGAGTCAGGCACTGAGAATGTAAGCATGATTATTACAGTGCCGAGCTCACGGTACAATCCGTATAACAAACCTGAGTGAAAGAATTATGGGTTTCAGACATTGTTGCTGTTCATTGTGCGTGTCGCACAAGCAAATGAAAACATCTCTGGGATTACATTATCCACACACACACACACACACTACATAATGGGTTCTGTCAAACTTCATTGTCTTAAACACACTCGCTTTGAGCTTTATAACCAAAGTAAGTTCCCTTAACTAATCTGCGCTGTTTTGTGTGGGTAAAAACTTTTTTTATTTACTTATAAGTTCAAACTAACACTTTTTGAAGAAGGACTTTTTTAAAAAGGTATTTGACTGGCCTCTCCTACAGTTGTGCTAATGAGGTGCAAATGTTTGTTTAGTTGTGCCAAGGTCACACAAACAGCCACCAGACCAAAGGAGACATCAGCCGCATTCAAGCTAATGAGGCAAGCCACCACACTGAACACTGTAGCGAGATCAAGACCTGGGTCATACAAAAAAAAGTTTCCGAACCTTTAGTGTAGAGAGGAACCCTTTGAAACCGAGATGATGACTTTGTCTTGTTAAGAATACTGAATGTTTGAAAATGCATCAGGGGGATGAGTGCCTGGCAGCTCAGAAGGGCATTTTGTCTTATTAAAAAGGAAGAATAAGTAGGTTTATTTCACTGTTTATCACAGATAATCAATGTTAACAAATGCCAATGGTGGTCTTCTCTCATAATAGGACAATGAAAATAGTTGATTTGCTTTGTTTGGATAAAATGAAGGCATCTTTACTCATACTGCTTCTTATGTGCTCAAAACCCCTCAAATACAGGGGAGATTAAAAGATATTTCATGCCATCTGTTTAATAGAGGGACTTTGCGTAACTGGTGTGTCCATATGCTGCAATTACATATCAACAATTATTCCCATGAAGTCAACATGAAATCATAACCTATTGACCTTATTTACATTCATATGACTTTCTTTTTTTCGCGGAACACAAAAGGTGCATTTTTAATTGCCTGATGGGGTTTGCGAGGGATAAGGGTGTCCGGAGACGACAGTTTGAGAGAGAGAGAATTACTGGCAGCTGCCCTGTGTTTGGTTATGTTTGTGTGCATGTCAGGACTGGTAATCTGGCATTCCGGACAATTTCCCTTTGGGCCGACGCACTTTGGGGGCGATCAGGGGCGGAATGGCCTTCGGGAGAACCGAGTGGGCCAGTGGGTCGGCCGTGAAACGAGCTGAATGTGCCGCGATAAGATAAAATGTGCCAGAACAGACCATAAAACGGTGCCACGATATGCAGAAAAGCAACAGCGAACACCCCCCAACGCTCAACAATTTTTGGCTCATCAAAAGCCTTTCCAACAAAATGTCCCATATGAAATATTACAAGTTGTGGCGACAACAAAATGTGTAGGATTTATTGGGCACAGATGGAGAGAGATGGCACTTGGGCATCAGAAATGAGCTTTGGCACTGCAATGATGCCCAAAGCTGCCAATCAAAAGGGATGTACAGAACAAAACCAAGCGGCATAAGGCCTGTTACAGACATCTGAGAGGAACATGACTTGTCTCCTCCAAAGTTTCAACTCTCTCCGAAGACTCATGCGAACGCTGCTGTCCACCATTGACAGTAAATCGTTATATAATGGCAAACTTTGCCTCTCTTAAATGCCAACACAGTGCAACACGCATTAATAATCGGGACAGCAATCAAAGGTGCATGCCACGCAGCTCCTGATTGAACACTTATAAATATTAAAAAGGTTGCATGAGCTTCGGCATGCTTATTTGTGATGTGAGAGGGGCAGAACTGCGTTATTCCAAAGCAGGGGATAGAAAGGGCATTTCAAAAGGATAGTGCAGACCATTTCACAGACATTAAGACAAAAAAGCAGACTAAATAGGTAAGGTAAATCATAAACCTGCATAAATACACAGTTCTGCTCGTGGATAGATATCCAGATAGTTTGCTTGCTACTAAGTGTCTCTGAATATCTTTTAAAGATTTCATGCCACAAATCTGGCAATCTTTGGCAAATCAAGTGATTTGTTTCTCCTAAAAACTGAGCTCTAGTATTTTACACCTTCTTATGCGATTTGGGCGCTTGAGTTATGTCCAAAACAGCAAGCTAATTGCTATTTTAGAGGTTGATTTGACAGTTATCAGGTAAGTGGGCTATAAATTGGTTCTAATACAGAATCGCTGTCATTATATTTGGGTTTAACCTGGAAAAATCACTGCTGGATTGCAGCGCACATTCGGCAGTTTGGCTCATACATCAAATTTGCCTGCTTTATTCTGATGAGCTTCTAATAAGTCCTCAAGGAGATCAGTCACTTCTTTAAATTAATCTTTTAATGGACTTTCCACCTTCTAAATTGGCCGGCTTCCTGTTGGCAAACCCGCCATGATTACGGGGGTCATTTTTTTTTTACGTCCTCCAGACAGATAAAATCAGCCGCAGAAGAAATGAGGAGGCAGCTCTTCCTGTTGCTCATTTCTGCACACACAGATGCGTTTGATAAATTAGGCTGCTTTTCCGGGAAGGGTAAATGGAAGTCTTAATTTACAACCACCCGCTGCATCAGCGCGATGGAGAATTGCAACTCACCACACACACAAGTCCCCCAAGGAGCTCTGCTGATTGGCACGCCGAATGAATTCAGTGACCTACAATAATGTGAAATTCATTTGCACAGGCAGAGCAGTTCCACATACTTGGGCTTTCCTATCCCGCATCAAGATCTATTGAACCATTGTTCCATCTAGTATACAAATTACATGTGACACACAGACCACTGTGCCGAAGAGCGCCAGTGACATGACAATTGTGTGACATGAAAGGGAATCTTCTCTCCCATTTCCATAACCTGCGAGTATTAAGTGTAATTCTGTTTAATGTATCGCAATGTCCAAATGTCCTTGCATTTAACCATATCTTGAAATAGATAGTGGCCCTTAAATGTATTTGGACAATTCAGACGCACTTAAAAATATACAAATGTCAATGCATTATATAACAAAATATCAAACCAAGTGGCATTTATTTGAAAGAAAGACAGCACAAGCACCATTTTTAAACAAAACATTTCACAAAAAGAAGTTTGCTGTGGTTTGAAATTATATATATATATATATATATACAAAATGAAGGACAAAATAGAATTTGGACACTTTCTAGTTGCCAAACTTTTGTGGATCATGTCCATAATTAATGTGATGAACTACACCTGTGGTAACTTTGCACCTGAAGGGTAGAGTGGGGTAAGATGAGACGGTTTTTACATAAGTTGTCACTTATACAAGGAAAAGTTAGACAAAGTTTAAATGAATAGAGTTAACTTTATTTAAAGGTATCTGCTATCACTTAATATTATGCAGGTGACTGTAATTACTTGATAGCATCAAACATGTGGCCTTTTAAAGTAATGTGATTCATTGGCTCAACTTGCCCCAGGTTACTGGTAAGTTGCTCCTGATCAGTGCTTTAAATATGCTGACATATTGAATTTTTCCAGTGTAAAATTTCACAAGATATTTTGTTTCTTAAATATAATTTGTTAATTGATTTATTAATTATCTCTTACATTCCCCTTGTTTTCTTTAACACCAAGGAATGTTTATGCAGGTAAATGATGGATGATTTGAATCAATGTAAATTCCTATATTATTTTCAATTCCAAACATTATAAACAGAACAGATCTGTAATTTGTTTCAGTAAAAACAAGTAGCTCAAAAACAATTTCTTGTGTAAAAACATCTCTTTTACCATGTGCTTCTCTTCACATCCAGATAGAAATTATGGATACTTCTGCTTACATGACAAAACTAATGTACAGGTGCCTAGATATAGGGGGTGGGCCAACTTACCCACAGGTTCATCCTACCCCAATATCCCCTACATCCACAACAATCACCTTGACACCAGTTAATTAAAAGTAAATACAAAAATGGCTGAGAAAGCATCATTTTTTGCATGCCACTGATTGACAGACAGACAGACAGACAGACAGACAGACAGACCATCAGCATATAAATGGGTGTTCTGGTTGCTGATGTTCTGATCACTCTCTAGTCGCCTCTGCATTTTTCTGCTGAGATAATCAACAATTGGACTATGGAATGGCGGCTTAAACAGTCACATCATCTTTCCACAAATCTAGAAGCTAAAAAAACAACAACAAAAAAACAAAACAGTAAAACAAGGATTATTGCTAAAGTCAGGAAAATGTTTTAAAAGTTTCATATTTTTCTCCTATAATAGCCATCACATTGTGCCGTCCAATACTGTGGTGGTTAGGAAGGTCCCCTTAACTGGAAGCAATTCCCTCATAGCACAAAACCTGCTTTTTCAGAACCATGAGTCATTTTATATCATGATAACAATATATAAATCACAATACCAGTATCTGCTTTTTGGAAAATGTATTGAAAATATTATATTATAAATATTATTTCAATACCAATATTATTATTATTATAAATTTTCCTCAAGAAACTCTATTTTCCCAAGCAATGTAACAAAGAAAATAATGCATAAAAAACACTTGCAGAAAATATCCAAAATGTTGTAAACACTTCTTGCAGAAAATAAATATAAACAATTCTTGCAGAAAAAATATGACCGAATGCATTTACATTTACAAAACACTTATTCGTTTAGCAGACGCTTTTATCTCAAGATTTACAAAATGAGGAAACATTCACAGCAGCCTGTGGAGCAGATCTTTTGGATTTGAGGAGGTAAAACAGATTGCTTGTATTATGAGTGATTATTGTCGTGTGTATAGTTTGCAGGTTACATTTTTCTGCTCTGTGTTTGCTTTTGAGAACCTACACCACAGATGTCGTACCTTTTTTAATAACAAGCTCATCTTCATTTTCTTGACTTGTTTGGGAGTCTGTGGAGGTGTTTTTCAGGGTTTTTCCGGTGTCAGAAATGATTGAGTAGAGCGATTGATCCAGTTCTGCACAGAAGCTTGCTGGACTCGCCCACACTAACGTGCTCCAGAGATAGCATGCCCGATATGCACACCAAACACAGCTGCGCATGTCAGATAAGAAGCGTAGTATGTGCTTTGAAGCATAGTATGTGTGAATTTGCTTTGGTGGCCACCTAAATGCCATGAAAACTCTGTTCATGCTTCTTAAATTCTCTCAGTCTCACATGATGCCCTGCCCCACTGGTAGACAAGCCCAAGCTTTACATATATTTTACATATTTACATATCTCGATAGACACAATATAGCTGACTCCCGTGGTTTAATCCATGACTTTTGAAGCGATCCGGTCGGTTTAGGGTGAGAACAGACCAAAATGTAACCAATTTTTCACTATAAAGCTTGACATCAACTGTCAAGATTGTGATTTCAAGCTCTATTACACATCCTAACTTTGATGATTGTGCATGTAGACTGCTGTACAGTTAAAAAGGAGTTTGTTATGAATGAGCAGCGAGGCAGACGAGGAGGTGCGGATCCAAACGCAGTTGACTTTATTGAAAGATCAAATAAACAAATAAACACAAAAGAAAAACCCACAATGGGGAAACAGGAAACTAAAATACAGAGAACTCGGGCAGGGAAAACACACCAGGCTAACAACACTCAACGACAGACAAGGAGAGAACAAGAAGCAGGGCTTAAATACACAGGGAGTGATGACTAAATGGGACACAGGTGAGAACAATGAACAAAATGGCAGTGATGATGACAGGTGGATACTGGGAAGTGTAGTTCTTTTAACAACAGACTAGTGAGACAGTGGAGCTAAACAAGGGACAAAGGTGAACCTATGGAGTGCAAAAGTGACAAAAATGGTAAACAAAAAGGGCAACAGTGAAACAAGACAAGGTAAACATAACAGAGTTACATTTTGGTCTGTTCTCACCCAAAACCAACCGTTTTACTCATACAGATTAAACAGCTGGAGTCTTATGGATTATCTTTATGCTGCCTTTTTGTAGCTTGAAAGTTAGGTCCCCATTGACATATATAGTGATAGTCCATCAAAATATCTTCATTACTAATATTTTTGGATTTCTTTCCCCCCATTTTCTCCCCAATTTGACATGCCCAATTCCAAATGTGCTTAGTGATTCACCTCAATACGGGTGGCGGAGGTCGAATCCCAGCAGCCTCTGCGTCCCACCAAGAACTAACCACATTATAGCGACCATGAGGAGGTAACCCAATGTGACTCTACCCTCCCTAGCAACCGGGCCAATTTGGTTGCTTAGGAGACCTGGATGGAGTCACTCAGCACGTTCTGAGATTCGAACTAGCGAACTCCAGGGATGGTAGCCAGCCCCCATTTGTACTATATGTTTGAGACAACACAACCTTTTAAGCAAACTAATATGTAAAGGTAAAGGCTTGTTCAAAAAAGCAGAAATGAAACACAAATGAAACACTGTGTAAGCGTACCCTTTTGCTTCTCTATTTAGCCTCCTTGGCTTGCTTTTGGACAAGGCTGTCTTCCAAATTTGCAGACAAGCTTGATTTAAATGTTTTCCCCAGGGCTTCGCAATACTGCATGAAGCTGTGAAAATGACATGAAAATATGAGTTAATGTACATATATAAAATATATAATTTTGAAGTAAATTTCATGTCAAAGTCAAAAGACAGCTCTACCAATAAGTATACATTTATAAATATGAAGTATCTTTGGTAAATTGAGATATGTAGGTGTTTCAAGTGATTGCAGTATAAATACATCCGTATCTGTAAAATCCACATAGTGGTGAGTGATCTTGGGAAAAACACCATGAAGACAAAATAACACTTCAAAGCAACTCCACAAAAAGAGAATTGATAAGCATGAATCGGGTTCTGCAGTGGACATGCCAAGTTGATAGAGACCTATCCACATAGGCCCAAGGCTGTAGTTGCTGCTAAATGTGCACTTGCTGAATAATTACTCGAATGGGAGTAAATGCAGTCAAGCATTGTGTTTAATAATGGTAATGAATTTACACTTATGTGAAATATGTTTTAACATTGACATTCAAGTCTTTGTTAATCAGTATCTAAAAAGCAAAAAAAAAAAAAAAAAATATTATTTTCTTTTTCAGTTCTTTAGAACACAAAAAGAGAAATTAAAAGAATGTTTTTTCCATACAATGGCAGAACAATGAGACTCAATTTAAAACTTAATAAAAAAATACTTTGCTTCCACAAATTTACAGTAAAATTGCTTAAATATGGGGTTGTTTTTCACTCAAAGTGAAAACTGTCATTTACTGACCCATACGATTTTCTTCTTTCCATGGAGCACAAAAGGAAATATTTTTGCTGAATCTCAGAGCTGTACTGACAAGCACAATCTGGACATTCAGCAAAATAACTCCTTTAAATAAAAATAATAATAACATAATAATAGGCTAATAATAACAACAATGTATGATGCATAAGGAAGGTCACCACTGACAGGTTTTTGAGTTCATACTGTGCAAAAGTAGATTTGTATTACAGAATATTTTGCTTCAATTAAATGCAGTAAACTTGACAAAGGGAAACGTGTAATTGCAGATCTGTAAAATATCTATGCTGGCATATGCTACATACTTCTCCACAAGACGAAACTGCTTAGTGTTGTCCTAAAGAGCTGTGAAGTATCCTCACTAAGTCCTAAAAGTGATTAGTAAACTATGAATATTTAAATATGAAATACACAATTTGTAAATAAAAGCATTTTATCTAAGTATTTTGTTGAAAAGTATACAGTATTTAAAAAGCAAACAAACAAACAAACCAATTACTTTTTTTATAGTGATGTCCTCAGCTAATGGAACAAGCAGAGAAGAGGGGATTGTGGTTCACCCTTAAATGTCCACTTTAAACTGTGTGCAGAGCACTTAGTAGTGGCTGTTCCCCTTCTGTCGCTCTCTTACGTTGTGTCAGAGAACGACACTAGGGGTCTCTCTTGAGCGCCGATATTCACCTCTGTACTATGAAAAAAGGCCAATGAGAGTTGGCAGCCAGTATTTGCATGTCCCGCCCCCGGACATACAGGTATTTAAGCGGCGCAAATACGGGAGTTCATTCAGAAAATTTCTTCGGAGCCGATGGTCGTGTTTGCAGTTTGCTGCGTGACTACACACCGAGTTCCTGCTATCCTCTGCTGCATGCTGTTGGATTCTGCGGCGCACAACAGCGTCTTTCTCCTGGTTGCACGGCTGTGCACTTCCTGCCCCTGAGCGCATCGACAGTTGCAGAAATAAGAAAGATCTCTCACAAGTCTTTCTTTCATAAAAGAGTTATTTCCTTCTAAAAGAGTAATTTCTCTAAAAGAGCAAAAACACAGCGGCGTGAACGTCCTTTTAAGGACGCGTCTTTTTAAAGATGCCCTTCCGCCCCTGTGTTGTTCCTGGATGCGGTAGAGTACTCTCCGCTTCCGACGGCCACAGGCGTTGTCTCGTGTGTCTGGGCAGTGATCACACCGAGGCTGCGTTTGTGGATGGTTCATGTTCTCACTGCGAGAACATGACCATGACAACGTTAGCGGTCGCGGCTTGCTTACAATCGTAAGCAAGCCACTCCAGCCGCCCCGTGTCGCTCCTTCTTCCCACGGGATTGAGGACGATGCGGCTGGCGATGGAGGCGATTTGGGGATGGCAGCGGGTGCAGCTCCGCCGGTACGCCCCTCGGACCACCCACGCCCGGCACGCTCGTTGACTCCCGTCCTCGCTCGAGGTGGCGGTGACTCGCCTCACAGCCAGTCTGCCTACCCTCAGGCGATGGAAGCAGATGAGTTCGCCGCGACATCGGAGGGCGTGGGCTCTGACGCTGAGGGCTCCTCTGGGCTGCCGCCTTCGGGCTTGCACGCCCAGCAGGAGGCCGATGCGCAGATGTCCGATATGCTTTCCCCGGGCAGCCAATAGCGTGGGCCTGGATTGGAACCCTCCATCCTCCCCGCAGCCATCACGGCTAGACGATTGGTTTTTGGGCGTGAGGCGCCGCTCACAGCCTCGCCCCCCCCAGTACCTTTCTTCCCGGAGGTGCATGATGAGCTGACGTCTTCGTGGAGAGCACCCCTCTCCACTCGTCGTGCCACCTGCTCATCCGCCCTCGCCACCCTCGACAGCGGAGCGCGCCACGGGTACACGGAGATCCCCCCAGGTGGATAGAGCTGTTGCGATCCATCTATGCCCCGGAAGCACTACCACCTGGCGGGGTCGCCTTGTACTCCCTTCCCGGTCCTGTAGAGCAACATCCTCGCTCACCGCGAAGGCCTACAGCGCTACCGGACGCGCCGCTTCCGCCCTGCATGCCATGGCTCTCCTGCAGGTCCATCAAGCCAAGGCACTCCGCAACATGCACGAGGGTGGCCCTGATCCTGACACGCTGCAGGAACTGCGCTCAGCGACCGACCTCGCCCTGAGAGCGACGAAGGTCACAGCGCGGGCACTCGGGCAGGCGATGGCCATTCTGGTGGTCCAGGAACGTCAGCAATGGCTGGACTTGGTTGAGATGCGTGAAGCCGACAAGACTCGCTTCCTCAACGCCCCTGTCTCCCAGTTCGGCCTCTTCGGCGACACCGTGGAGGACTTTGCCCAGCAGTTCTCCCTGGTGAAGAAGCAGATGGAGGCCATTTCTCACATCATGCCGCGCCGCAAGCCTGCCGCCACGGCCCAGGCCCATCTGCTTGCCGAGGGCGTCCTCCTGCGGCCAGAAGAACTTCTGCTCCGCCCCAACCTGGGCCCAGCTCTCAGCCCCAGCGTCGAGCAAACCGCAGGAAGCGTACGCCCCCTGCCTCACGGACCCCGTCGAGGACCCGGAAGGCTCCCAAACGTTCCTGAGACAGCGGACCCAGAGGACGAGAAGTTAGCTCCGTAGATGGTGAGACCACTCCGTCCCCCGGTGGAGGGCCGGGAGGAGAATCTTGTGTTTTTTCATTTGCCGCACCCCCTGACGGGGGCTGCGGTACCCAAATTCTCAATAAAAGAGCTATTTCCTTTACCTCTGGGTCACATGGCCCGCAAATGCCGTTCTCACGGCACTTTTGTTTCAGGCCTCAACAGTCCCGGCGCCCAGGATGCGGTGCTCCCGCCCTCAGCCCCACAACTGTTCCCCAGCCGGCCGGTTCAGACGAGTCCAGAGGACGCCGACATCAGACCTCCTCCTCTGTCACGAACCCGCCCCCTGCCGGGTGCGCGGAACAAGGTAAGTGCTTTGAGCTTATTCTCAGCACCAGAGCCTCGGGACGCCACAGAGCCTCCCGACGCTGCGTTACCTGTTCCGCACCGCTGCGAAGCCCCGCCAGGTACGTCCAAAATACTTGTCCCCTTGGTGCCCCTAGCACAGAGCGCAGAGGCATGGCTTTCTCTGCCCAGCTCGTCACGCTGGCTGCACCGGACCATTCGACTCGGTTACGCAATTCAGTTTGCCAGGTCTCCGCCCCCCTTCCTGGGCGTTCGTTCCTCCGCAGTGCACGGCGAACATGCCCTCTCCCTGCGCAAGGAAATCGCCTCCCTTCTAATCAAGGACGCGACAGAGCCTGTCCCTCCAACCGAAACGAAGAAGGGTTTCTACAGCCCTTCGTTGTACCCAAGAAAGGCGGTGGCATACGACCGATCTTGGACCTGCGAGTTTTCAATCGGACCCTGTCCAAACTCCCGTTCAAAATGCTCACCCAGAAACAAATCCTATCTGGCATTCGGCATCTAGATTGGTTCGCAGCGGTAGACCTGAAGGACGCGTACTTTCACGTCTCAATTCGCCCTCAACACCGACCCTTTCTACGGTTCGCATTCGACGGCCAGGCGTATCAGTACAAGGTCCTCCCTTCGGCCTGTCTCTGTCCCTCGCGTCTTCACGAAGGTCGCAGAGGTGGCTCTTGCCCCGCCACGAGGAGCGGGCATACGCATACTCAATTACCTCGACGATTGGCTCATTCTGGCCCCTCGCAGGAATTACTATACGCACACAGAGACCAGGTGCTCGAGCACCTCCGCCGCTTGGGGCTTCAGGTCAACTGGGAGAAGAGCAAGCTCACCCCAGTCCAGAGCATCTCTTTTCTCGGTTTGGAGTTAGACTCAGTCTCAATGACAGCACGCCTTTCCAACGAGCGTGCTCAGTCAGTGCTGGAATGCCTCGCTTCCTTCAAGCCAGGCACCGTGGTCCCGTTGAAACGTTTCCAACAGCTCCTGGGGCATATGGCATCCTCCGCGGCGGTCGCGCCACTAGGGTTGATGCATATGAGACCACTTCAGCATTGGCTCCAGACTCGAGTCCCGAGACGAGCATGGCGCCACGGCACGCACGGCGTGGAAATTACCACTGCCTGCCTCCAAACCTTCAAACCCTGGACAGACCTCTGCTTTCTTCGGGCAGGGGTACCCTTGCAGCAGGTGTCCCGTCGCGTTCTGGTTACAACCGACGCCTCCAAATTGGGTTGGGGCGCCATGTGCAATGGGCGCGCAGCCGCAGGCCGGTGGAACCAAGGCCCGCTGCGCTGGCACATCAACTGCCTAGAGCTGCTGGCCGTTCGTCTTGCCCTGAAGAAATTTCTTCCGATGATTCGTGGCAAACATGTCCTGGTCAGGACAGACAGCACCACGGTGGTGGCTTACATAAACCGCCAAGGCGGAGTACGCTCCCCCCACATGTCACAGCTCGCCTGTCGTCTCCTCCTTTGGAGTCAGCAGCGACTGGAGTCGCTGCGCGACACTCACATCCCCGGCAACCTCAATGTGATAGCGGACGCGCTGTCAAGACAAACCTTGCCTGGCGGAGAGTGGAGGCTCCACCCCCAATCGGTCCAGCTGATTTGGGACAGGTTCGGCAAGGCCCAGGTAGACCTGTTTGCCTCCCAGGAAACCTCCCACTGTCTGCTCTGGTATGCCCTCACAGAGGCTCCCCTGGGGACAGATGCTCTGGCACACAGCTGGCCCGTGGGGCTGCGCAAGTACGCTTTTCCCCAGTGAGCCTTCTTGCACAGGTGCTATGCAAGGTCAGGGAGGACAAGGAGCAAGTCACTCTGGTGGCCCCCTACTGGCCCAACCGGACGTGGTTTTTGGATCTCACGCTCCTTATGACAGCCCCTCCCTGGCGAATTCCCCTGAGGAAGGACCTTCTTTCTCAGGGACGGGGTACGCTCTGGCACCCGCGCCCAGACCTCTGGAAACTCCACGTCTGGTCCCTGGACCGGACGCGGAGGGTCTAGCCGGCCTACCTTTAGCCGTCATAGACACTATTAACCAAGCCAGAGCCCCTTCGACCAGGCATCTTTACGCCTTGAAGTGGCGTCTGTTCGCGAACTGGTGTTCTTCCCGAGCCGAAGACCCGCAGAAGTGCGCAGTTAGGTCAGTGCTCGTGTTTCTTCAGGAGAGGCTGGAGAGGAGGCTGTCCCCTCCACCCTCAAGGTGTATGTTGCTGCTATCGCGGCCCACCATGACACGGTAGACGGCAAGTCTCTTGGCAAGCACGACTTAATCGTCAGGTTCCTAAAAGGTGCCCGGAGGATGATTCCCTCCCGGCCTAACCTATTTCCCTCCTGGGATCTCTCGGTCGTCCTGATGGGACTCCGGAGACCCCCCTTCGAGCCGCTTGACTCAGTTGGACTCAGGGCCCACTCTCTCAAGACTGCCCTGCTGATCGCGCTCGCCTCCATCAAGAGGGTCGGGGACCTGCATGCGTTCTCTGTTAGCGACGCCTGCCTGGAGTTCGGTCCAGCAGACACTTTCGTGATCCTAAGACCGTGACCGGGCTACGTGCCCAAGGTTCCTACCACACCCTTCAGGGATCAGGTGGTGAACCTGCAAGCGCTGCCCCGGGAGGAGGCAGACCCAGCCCTCTCACTGCTGTGTCCGGTACGTGCCTTACTTATTTACCTGGACCGCACACAGAGCACCAGACGCTCTGAGCAGCTCTTCGTCTGCTTTGGGGGACAGCAGAAAGGGAACGCTGTCTCCAAGCAGAGACTACGCCCACTGGGTTGTCGATGCCATTTCCTGGCTTATCACACCCAGGCCGTGCCCCCCTTTGCGGGTCCGAGCCCACTCCACCAGGAGTGTTAGCGTCCTCATGGGCACTGGCTAGGGGCACTGCCCTAGCAGACATTTGTAGAGCTGCGGGCTGGGCAACACCTAACACTTTTGCGAGATTCTACAATCTCCGAGTTGAGTCAGTTTCGGTCCCGTGTTCTCTCAGGTACCGAGCCCGTGAGAACTTCGGTGGCACGCCGACGATCTGACCGGGTGGATCGCTTGCACCCAGTGCCCTTCCCCTAACCAGGGAAACAGTGCGCCTTCTTCCCAGGAGATCCCAGGCTTGGGACACTGGTTGGCTCCTCCCCTAGCCCTTGCGGGTCGCAGTTCTCGCGGAGGGACTCGCCGACCCAAACCACTGCGTGGTACCGCTAGCTACCCTGTACTGGTATAGGGGCCCCACAGGTAAGGCCTCCTGCTCGGACTCCCCTGTGTGTAAAACCACGGTTCTGTCCCCTCACGTGAGTTGACGCCGTGTTTCCCTTAGGCAGTCACAGCTACCTCAGGTGCCGTGCTGTGTGCTCCCCCCTCTCTGAGGCTGGTGCTACCACCGCACTACTGCTCCGCATAAGGCCTAGGTATAGGCCATGCGATGTATGTGCCACTCAAATTTGCCTCCCCTCCGGGTAGGTGTGGCCTCCGCAGGGTCTTCCCCGCCCTACCAAGGGCTAAGACCCCCTTCCCTCAATGCGTGTAAGGGCCCCGGCCGTAGTTGCTCTATGCGAGAAACATAGAGAGAAAGAGGCCCAGCCAGGCTGGCCCGTTCCCATGTTGGCGGCCGTCACCTTGTTCCCCCCTCCGGGGTAACGATAAGGAATCCTGATGGCTTAAATGGGGCATTGGGGAAGGGTACGTGCTGCCTGATACAGTTGGTCGTTCTGCACGTAGGAATACCTGCTCGCTCCTGTTTCAGCGGATCACGTACACGGCTCAGCGCATGGCGCTTTTTAAGTGGACCCCTAGTGTCGTTCTCTGACACAACGTAAGAGAGCGACAGAAGGGGAACGTCTAGGTTACGTATGTAACCTCAGTTCCCCGATGGAGGGAACGAGACGTTGTGTCCCCCTTGCCACGTCGCTGAGCCGAGCCCCTGTTGTGGCCGGACCATTTCCGGCTCCTCAGAAAAATCCTGAATGAACTCCCGTATTTGCGCCGCTTAAATACCCGTATGTCCGGGGGCGGGACATGCAAATACTGGCTGCCAACTCTCATTGGCCTTATTTCATAGTACAGAGGTGAATATCGGCGCTCAAGAGAGACCCCTAGTGTCGTTCTCTGACACAACGTCTCGTTCCCTCCATCGGGGAACTGAGGTTACATACGTAACCTAGACGTTCTCTGTGACCTTGACTCTCATTGTTGTCCTTTCCTTTCTCCCCTTTTCTACTCTCACTCCTTCCTACTAATGCACTTCAATACATTTTCAAGACTGCTTCCACACTTACCCTCAACATAAAGTTAACCCGTGTTGTGAGTGTGCTCGCTTAACATCCATGTTCTTTATTTTCCTCTCATGTTCCCTTCAAGTCTCATGTCAGAATGATTAGCTTTAAAACTACATTTCCTGTCATTCATTCATTTACTAAAATACATTTAAGTGCACTCTTTTGCTATTATTTTTTGTTACTTAAACTAGAAAAGTGTCCGGTCTTTGTCAAGATGTGAAAAAGAGAAAGAAATAAGAACCCTGACACACACGTACTGTATATCACCCAGATGTCTTTTTTATGTGTGTGTTAACATCTGGAAGACAGATGTTTTTACATTGTTTGCTCATCTGTAATAATCTATAAGACATACTGTTACAATTACAATATGTTTGTTCTTAATTTGTTGTGCTAGCATTAAAAAAAACATCAGTTCTTTGTTCATTTTTGTGTGAACTATTCCTTTAAAAGACATCCCATCATGGACAGTGTGACAGGGTGGAGGGCGGGCCGTCTGCTCCTTCTTGCCCATCCTTATACTGTTACAGTGGTGCCGAAACCCAGGAGGGAGCACTGTCGCGGAGTCCTCACCGCTGCCATCTGCCAGGGGAGCAGCCGCATGAAGGGGCGGAGCATTTCCGTCTGGCAGGGGAAGAGCGATCTGTCATCCACCAGAGGGTGGAGGAGCAGTTGAGGACTGGGCGGCAAAGTGTCTGGGAACCGGTGAGCAATTTCTCTCTCTCTCTCTCTCTCTCTCTCTCTCTCTCTCTCTCTCTCTATCTGTTGCTCCACCTCACTCTTTCCCTCTTCCCTTTCCCTCCCCTCATCTCTTCCAGGGCACCAGAAAGGCGGGGAAGACCTTGTGAGCAGATTATCAAAGCTCAATGCTTGAGATACACTGTATATCACAGATCCAGCCGGACAGCCAGTTTAACTGGAATAGTCTCACCCTTTAGATCTGGATAACACTTAATACACAATAAAAGACACAGACACACACACACACACACACACACACACAGACACAGACAAAATATGTGTGCATGTTTGCATGCTGATATTCAAATTCAGAATGAGGACACACACTGATTTTAGAATTTTTAAATTGTCATTATATTCCTCAATCATTCTGATTAGCAGGGCCGTTTCTATGGGATAGGGTTTGTTCAAAAGCAAGCATTGAACATATTAAAAATGTATTAAATTTCCGCAATTCAGCCCGAACCAAATTTTTTTATAATAAATCACAGAAACACAAGACGTACATATGAACATGTAAATTCATATTTGAAGTATCTTACACATAACCATTATTTTAGAAATAGCCCACGTAATGTACTTAAAAGTCATTACCTTTTTTGCAGTTCAATAAATGTAATCTGCAAATGTCTGTAAATGTAAAGAATTGAACATGTAAACCTAAGACTAGTTCTAAGACTTTGATTTTAATTCCAATTTTTTTGCATCATTTCTGAAATATCACAATATTATGAAATTTAAAACCACAGTAGCACAAATCGTGCCATAAAACCCAGTTCTAATTATTAGTTGTGTTGAAAAGTACATGTTTGTATGCGAGTTATGCATTTATAATATTAGCTGTCATCCAGTCATGACAGCACAGTTGAGGGTGGAATTTAATTAGCCAGAAATGACAGCAAGACGGGGAGATAAAGTCTCATGGCGGCAACCGATTTTTATCTCTTTTTTTTTTTCTTCTAATATCATAAACCATCTTCCAGCTCCGACAGAAATGTCAAAACCTGGCAAGATAGAAAATAAAAAATAGCAATGTGTTGCATATACCTTATATCTTATAACATTTACTGTCTTATCAATTGTTTGTCATGATTCACAAGAAATACAGAAAACCGGGGAAAGTTGTCGCACTGAGTATTTCTCAGGGTAGGTTTATATTTGAAAGTAAATTTCTGTATAGACACAAACCTTAAGTCTTGGTTCCAAAAAAGATTTTGATCTTTTGTGACAACATGTCTTAATATTGGGGGCATGTTGTGACACTATATGGGTAAGTTGTCAAATTAATTCAAGATATAGCAAAAATGTTAAAGGTGCCACAAACAAATCTCAAACAATTGTTATAGCCATTAGTAATAAATATGTAATTAATGTATTGAATAAAAAACAATTACAATATTTAAACCCATGTGACAACCTGCCTCAATATAAATGTGACAACTTGCCCATGAACTTACATTTATGAAAAATGCTAATGTCCTGAAAATCCAGTTTTCTGTTAAAATCTACTTTTATTATTTATCTAGTTGACCCTTGCCTGAATGTAGAGGTAATAATAATAATAATAATAATACATTTTATTTGTAATGCGCCTTTCTCAGACTCAAAGCGGTAGACCTATATATCGGTTTTACCTATTAATCAGCAAAAAACTATGCTGATAGTTTTTTTAAATAAAGTCCCTGGTGTGTTTTGGGTTTGTTTATACTTCATGTACCAAATCTTGGGACTTTGGTTGAAAAAAAAAAAAAATGCATCTGTAATTTTATTCATTTTGCACACTTTGTCTTTGCCTGCCATAGTAAAGAAAGACTATATACACTGGTGGCAGAAACATACCAATTTTGCTGTTTTGGAAGGAAATTGGTACTTTAATTTACCAAAGTGGCAAACAGCACCAGCAATATTTGAAAAAAGTCATTTTTGATCAAATCTAGACAGGCCCCATTTCCAGCAGCCATCACTCCAACACCTTATCCTTGAGTAATCATGTTAAATTGCTAATTTGGTACTAGAAAATCACTTGCCATTATATCAAACACAGATGAAAGCTATTTGGTTTGTTAAATGAAGTTTAACATTGTCTTTGTGTTTGTTTTTGAGTTGCCACAGTATGCAATAGACTGGCATGTCTTAAGGTCAATATTAGGTCAAAAATGGCACAAAAGAAACGGCTTTCTCTAGAAACTCATCAAGCAATCATTATTTTGATGGATGAAGGCTATACAATGCTTGAAAAGATTTCATACAAAGGTGTACACTACAGTCTTCAAAGATAAAGGACAACTGTCTCTAACAAGGACAGAAAGAGATGTGGAAGGCCAGATGTACAACTAAACAAGAGGATAAGTACATCAGAGTCTCTAGTGTGAGAAATAGACGTCTCACATGTCCTCAGCTGACAGCTTCATTGAATTCTACCCGCTCAACACCAGTTTCATGTACAACAGTAAAGAGAAGACTCAGGGGTGCAGGCCTTATGGGAAGAATTGCTGCATGTGGAGGATTTTTTGATGAGAAATCTTTGAAGTAATTTAAGAAGTTCTGAAAAACTAATTCAAATTGTAATTTTTCACGTTATTAATGTCCTGACTATACATTGTGATCAGTTGAATGCCACTTGGGTGAATAAAAGTACCAATTTCTGCCAGTGTATATATATATATATTGACATTCTATATATCGATTTAAAAAACTATCAGCCGATTAATCAGTTATCAGCTTTTCCCACCACCTTAGCTATCGTCTGCACAAAATCCACTATCGGTCGACCTCTTCCTGAATGTAAGCCAAAGTTGTTTTATTATGTCACTTTTTAAACAAAAACTTTACCAAAATCACAAAAATATGATATTGGAATTTTAGTTTTGGTAGAATTTACAAAAATAATTATAAGACCGTTTTGTGTTTGAAACCAACATCTAAAATAACTGCTAGAGAAAATGCTTTTGGTATTTCGTGTCAGAAACTAATAGTTACTGAGATATAACTATATGTATAATGGAAAAATCGCCTCTCTGTCGGTTATTAAGCTTTTTTGTTGCTGCTCATCAAAGACATCACCTCAGTGGAACTTAGCATAATCAGATGATGATGAATTCCCAGATCCAATCAGCACAAGTGCTTCCTGTTTCTTCATCAATAACAACACGAGAGCTCACTAACAAGCTCACTAACAAGCTCACTAACAAGCTAAGTGCTAACAGTTCGCTCGCTATTTTTATGACAGATTAAAGTTGAAATCACACACCTGATTTGCCATATCTGTAGAACTTGAACACAACTGTGTCGCAATCATGGCCAGAATTAGAATTTGTTTGTCCACGAATTGTCTCAATCATATCGTTGCTCAGTGGTAAAGGTTGAGTATGTGAGCAACAATGATTTTGAATCACGATTTTATTTGACCTTAATCATCCCTTATTTTACAGACTCGATTAAGTCATTTCACCTTTGAAAGCCTAATCAGTAGCATCAGCGCTGATAGGTGGGAGAAAACCAGCAGGTTAATGGTGCGTAAACTCACTATCCCTTCTCCCTCATAATTCTAAAGCCCTGCAAGCGGGTTGTCTCTCAAAGTGTTTTTCATTGTCTTGACTGAACGTACAATATGTGTACGAGATATTTTTGGTTTCACGTTGCTGCTTTTTTGCACCTGAAGTTTCCCTCAGGGATCAATTATACATGTCTGCCTGCCTGTCTGTCTATCTGTCTTGAAGTTTAATGGTACCAGAGGGCCTTTACTAGTATAAAAGGTAGTGATTATCTCTCTTCATCACAGTGCTGTGATGTGCCTTGCTTCTTAGTCTCAGCCTCAAATGGTGTGCCCAAAGGCTGCTCATTAACATTATGCATATTGCATACAAAACTGGAAACACTTGGTGTTCTTGATTTGGCAAGATCTAACCTGGATTTGATCAAATTTGCCAGATTAGTGGCTTCACACATGCTGGCATTCCCTGTAGAAAGCATCGTTTTGCTCTTTAAGGCTCGCAACATACATCAAGTATGCAGAAGCTTCGAGTTTATGAGACTGATTTCACGTATCACTTTGTGGTAATATATGGCAACAGACACAACATAATCTGAGAACAGTGTTCATATGTACATGCTTTGACTACAAACACTGACCTTTTACTGGCTTCTGTAACTGTAATGCTCACTAATCCATTTAAGCTTTTTATCTTTGCCGCTTACACTACAGTATATGTAGAAGGACAATCCGAACAATGAGCAAGAGCTTTGTAAGAAATGTGTTCAGTTCAGAAAACGGTGCTGTGATTAACCGCTCAACCAATGCTAAATACACCTATTCTTGAATGCCAGCTTTTAAGAGCAGGGGGCAATGGTGTTTAAAAATATACACTTTAATATAGAAAAGCTTTTATTTTATTTACCACATAATGGCTATACTTTTGAAACAGTGAGTATTTTGACATTTACGGACTGGCGCTCTTCACTTATAATGCAAGGAATGCCATCAATTGGTACTGGCTGATATTTACTTCTTATGACTGATACCCCAAGTTGCAAGGTATGGCGAATATGAAAACCTTGCTTCTACTACACATTTCTTCAAAATTGCAGCGCTGGTTGCATATCAATTCCATATTAATATTCCTTTAATATACAGAATCGGAGTTCTATAGTACCCGGAGAGAGCTATCCATTAGCATTCCCATTGATCACGTCAAATACAGTAGACATGGCATAACATACGTCCATTTCATGCTTTTAAGAGCCTTTCAAATAACAATAATTCATTTATTTTTTAAATCATGAAATGTTTGTGACATTTCTTTGGTCATAATAGACTACTTTTGAATGTCAATAGAGAAAGATGCATTTTTCATGTTTTTTTTAACAGCTTCCACCCTGTCCTGTAAACACTCACGATACTTTTCCGGCCCGTGGGCGCTCATGGCCCCCTCTATGAGACTGATCGATACAAGGCCACCGGCATCGAATCCATCAACAAATAACTATGCAAATGAAAATCAATAGCCCACCAACAGAAAATCACTAGTGCTCCAATTAAAGCATGAATTGGAAAGAGGACAACACTGGAAATGGTGCACTCAACTACATTAACACAGTGACAAGTTTCTTCTGCGGAAGAGCAACATTATTTTCCTCTATTCTTGACAACCAGCTTTCATATTCATGGAGGATTGGCCTCATAAGCTCTTCAGCTGAAATCGGTTTGTGCTTATTGAAATTTGAATCACTGCCCCCAGTGACCAAATCTGGAAGTGTTGTTGAAAGTATGGGCACATGTGAGCTCCAGTTTTCAGGGTGAAATGTCCACATAGTGGTGCCAAATGTGGGTGGTATTGTCAACAGGAATGCAAATGCCACCTAATCCCAACCCCAACCCTAAACCTAACCATATGTGGAGTTAAAAAAATAATGATAATAATTTAGAGCAAATATGCAACCTCTGAATCACATTTGACATTGTTTATGTGAATGTAATTACTTCCTGAATCCCACGAGACCAGAAACTATGCCTCTGACGTTGCTCGCACAACATGCTAACAGTAATGCTAGGGAGACATGTTACTACCTGAATTGATGCAAAAATGTCTGATGGGGAATGGTGCTTGTCTGTTATTTGGCAGTACTGGGTTGATTTGAGGATGTACACAGATGAGCCAAAACATTATGACCATTTACAGGTGAAGCAAATAACATTGATCATTTCCTAACAAGGCCACATGTCAAGGTCTGTAGATTAATTGGTAAGCGAACAATCAGTTCTCGTAGTCAACATGTTGAATGCTGGAGAAATGGGCAGGAGTAAGACCTTAGAAACTTTTCCAAGGCCAAATTTTTATGGCCAGATGACTGAGTCAGAGCATCTCTGAAATGGAAAGGCTTGTGGGGTGCTCACGGTCAAAAGTGGTGAGTACTTAACAACAGTAGTCCAAGGAGGGACAAACATCAAACCGGCAACAGGGTGTTGGGCGCCCATCAATACTCAAGGGTAAGGCTATCCAGTCTGGTTCAAACCAACAGACGGTCTACTGTAGCACAAGTCACAGAAAATTTTAATGATGGTTACGGGAGGAATGTGTCACAACATAGAGTGCATGGTATTCCCTGATGACAGTGGACTCTTTCAGCAGAATAATGCGCCCTGCCACACTGCACACATTGTTCGGGAATAGTTTGAGGTATATGATGACGAGTTCAAGGTGTTACCCAGGCCTCCAAATTCCCCAGATCTCAATCCGTTTCAGCATCTATGGGATGTAACAATGTGTATGTGCTGGACCAACAAGTCCGATCCACAGCGGCTCCACCTCGCAACATACAGGACTTGAAGGATCTGCTGCAAATGTATTGTTTCCAGATACCATAGGACATCTTCAAGGGTCTTGTAGAGTCCATGCACTGGCGGGTCGGCACTGTTTTTGCACGCGGAGGAGCAACAGCATATTAGGCAGATGGTCATAATGTTTTGACTCATCATTATATAAAAGTTCAGAGGCTACATGTTGATTTTCATTATAATCATGTTGCTCAGTGGGTTGCAATTGATCTATTGTTAATATATATTTCAATCAAAGGATGCACAGGTTGGTGGTATGATTTCAGTTGAATACACAAAATATATTTTTCTGTGCATTGCTGGATTCAATTTGTTGCCTTAGCAACTACATAACAAGTGGCCACTAAGACCCCAAGCAGCATGCTGCAGTGCCAAGGCTCTATTTCCAAGTCAAAAGTATTCCAAATACTCACTTGCTGACTAAAAGCTTTCTGCCACAGCAGGAGTGAGCAGACATTCTGTGTGGTTTGATTAGTGTAAGCGTTGATGTGTTGTGGAAAGTGTGAGAGGGGGTGTGAGTGTTAGCGTGTGTGTATTTGTTCCAGCTGCACTGCCGAGATGTGGATGTAATTACTGTAAGTGTTGGGCAGCTGGTGTGGAGGAGGCGTTTGCGATCTGCTCTTCGACATCTCTCTCCGTTTCCTTCACCGGTTAGCACTTTTCAAAACTTCTTTCTTAGCTACAACACTCAAACAATTAGCATGTACACACACACAAACACACACACACACACACACACACACACACAGAGGCTATGTTCAGAATGTAACTAGCTAACTACTAATGGAATACTATGCAGTACATACTCCCTACTATTTTTAAAATACAACACAGTAGACAATGTTATTCTACGCATACAGGAAACGTGCATACATTGCGTAGTACTGTATTCATACTTCACATTGCAGAAATAATAAAAGTAGTATGTTTGTAAACTATTCCGAACATATCCCAGAAACATTTGCATACTGTGCACTGTTTACATACTATACACATCAGAAAGAGTAATGCTGAGTTACTGCTGAGGAATTGCATACTACTCTTACTATGTCTGCCATAGATAGATATGGCAGAAGCAGTACGAGTAGTATGGGTAGTATTCAAATCTGAACTCAGCCTTAGAGTAGTATTTTGAAATGCCATTCCGAACATACTATAGTCAAGAATATTTCCATACTTTGCAAGATAGCCCAGAAAATAAGATATACTATGCACAGTATACATAAGAGCAATATGTTAGCATGCTATTCTAAACCTTGCCCATAATTGTTTTTTAATATGTTACACAGTATACAGTACATACTGTATACTACAGAAATAATAAGAGTAGTATGTTAATATGCTATTTCAAACATAGCCCTGAACATTTGTATACAGTGCACAATATACATACCATACACCACAGCAATGATACTGTATTAGTGTGCTAGTATGCTATTCCAATAGCCATACTCTGCAGAGTATACATAAGAGTAGTATGTTAGTATGCTATTCCAAACATTGCCCAGCAAAAAAAAATAAAAAATGGTACACAGTATACAGTACATACTGTACACTACAGAAAAAAATTATAGTAGTATGTTAATATGCTATTTCAAACATAGCCCTGAACATTTGCATCCTGTGTACAATATACTACATGCCATACACCACAGCAATGGTACTGTATAAGTGTGCTAGTATGCTATTCCAATAGCCACATACACAAACACACAAAAGCTGGCACCATGCTAGTGAATACGTTTGTCACCAACCCATTTTTTACCATCTAGCCTCCTGAGACACTCGCAACTATGCTAATGAAGTCGTGGAACATCAGCAGTGTTGCTTGGGAAGCAGGCGTCATAACAAAACTGTCTAAATTGAAAATATAATTCATAAGCTCACTATGTTAGACAATTAAAGAAAGGTGCTCAGTTAGCCCCAGACCACAGGGGTTTCCTGCAGGTGCACGAGGAGCCAAAGCCTTTCTACCTTCCCCATTAATCACCATTAACACTGGGCTGCCTTGGCTGGCTGGGACTGCCAGCCATGCTACACTTTTAGCATCTGGCCCAGAGATGGAGAAAGACACAATGGGGTTAGAGAACAAAAAACAAAGAGCGATAAAGATGAAGAGAGCAGTGAAACATAATGAGTATTGTGAAAAATGAAGGCAAGTGTAGATAACGAAAAGGTGGAGGTGTCCCTAAGAGGTGTCCCGTGTTGGGGAAGCTACTTTGAAACTGTAGTTTGACAAGGTACAACTACTGAAAATTTTCAGTAGTTAATCTACAGTCAAGCTACTCTTTTGAAAAAGTAGTTAGCTACACTACAAGTTACTATCAAAAAGTAGCTAGCTACATTGAAACTACTTAATGAGGAAATATTTTTTTTAATGTTACTATCAAACCAATAATAATAATAACAACATTTACACTAATGATATTTATTAATGTATTAATTAAATACATTTAATGTGTTTAATTAAATATATTAAATGTATTTAATACATTTAATGAATAGTAACATTAATACAGTTATAAAATAAAATACAACAGTATAAAATAAAAACAAAACAGATCAGATGCCATTAAAAAATATTTTTTATACTTCACACTTTTTAGTCCTGCTGTGGCCAGGTGTAGCCTACTTCCCTAAAGATCAAATTTCTATGACAAACTCTCTTTGGGCTGGCATTTTTGTTCTTGTCACATAATATTTAGTGTGGATAATAAGTGAATAAAGAATCAGGGCTTGTTTCTGCCCTCACCTGGGTTCATGTGAATTGTATTTTCTGACTTTTTTGCCATTGACATGCAAGTGCCAGCTTCACAGGTCACATACAGAGGTTGCTCTACAAATATTTGTTTGCTTTGTTCAGGTCCAAAAAAAAGTGGATGGATGGTCATCCTAGATTGTTGAATAATAATACATGCCATAAATGATTTATTTTACCAATGATTTATTTATTTCACATGAAAATAATTGTTAATTAAATGCTAATAAATGGAGAAATCGAATTGTTCTGCATGATAGTAATTATTATAATGATACATACTGTATATTTATAAATATTATAATAATAATTCACTCGCTGCTCCCAATAATACACAGATGATGAGAAGTGAAATAAACATATTTAGAACAGAAACAAAATCCCTTTAAAGGCTATAATAACTTTTTGAATTATTTTATTTAAATAGTAAAGGTAAACATGCTGTTGTGTGAACAACATCTATTGAGAGCAAAGTGTCTGAAACAGTCTTTGTTACATAGAAGAATAAAATGGTGTTCTTTTATCATTTCAGAATCACCTTCCCCTGTACGTCTTGTAAATGTAAACAAACTGTGGTTGCTCGCTTTACATAACCATCAGACAATCTATTCTTATCCAAGTGAGCTGTAATAAGCTCTTAGAATATGACGGTTATTCACTATTTTTGTTTGTGATCTGCTGTTACAAAAGAAGACGTCGCTGCCTGATTCTGATCAGCAGACAGAAATTTGCTGCCAGATCGTCGGATATTTTGCGCTGGCTTTTACGCACTAAGGAAGGCTATTAGTTATAATCTGACCAACATGATGCGTCAGGTGATAGCGTTTGGTCATGCTACATTGCTACTTGCTGGAAAAAGTAGTTTGCAACTGGAAAAGCTACTCTGTTTTAAAAGCAGCTGAGCTACTGTCAAGCTACTGAAAAATGTAGTTAGTTACTAGCGTTACTACATGTAGTTCGAAACATATGCTTGGCAAAAATGTGTGTGAATGCAGACGCTTCTAAATATGCAAGCTGTATTTCATGTGCTGTTGCATTCCAAAATGTGTCCAACTGTAATTCATTACACAACGCAAGTATGTGTTACATTCTAAACATTGCCAGAAGGGGTGTTATACAGTTTGAAGAGAATATTGATCAGCAAGTAAAGTATATATACTGTACGTATTTCAACTTACCTCAATAACACATCCAGTTTAATGGCACAGACCACCCCAATATGATTTCATCCAGTTTGTGGCCTGAGGCCTGAAGCCAATACAAAACATCATTCACACTCATTTAACTTCCGTAATATGACGAATTTCTGGGCAAAACTGGATTTTCAATGAGACAAAAAACAGATTTGATCAATTAAGAATTGATTAGATCGTAGAAAGTGGGTGTTCAATAGAATGGAGCCAGTTCTGAAAGCAAGTTTGCAGTCTACTGTGGAGAAATACTCCCCTCTTGAAACTGGTGGCAGTGGCACCCACGTCAAAAAGAAAATTCTTTGGAATAACATGCACTGATGAGCAATGCAAAATAAGAGCAGGAATGTGTAATAAGTAAGTAAATCATGTAAATTTCGATTTCAAGTTGTCTTCAGTGAACGGTTAAGATTGGAGTGTAATTATTTTGTATTGTGTTATGACATTTTGTCTTAGTTAGGCTTGAGAATTATTTTAGCATTTGAGGACAGGCATTAGCATGGTTTGGGTTCTATTTATCCAACCGCTACTATTTTGTGTAAACAAGGAATTGTCAGATCAAGCAAAATTAAAGTATGGAGTGCTGAAGGGCTCAGTATTAAGCCCTCAGCTTTTCTCCTAGTATATGCTTCCCCTGGGAGACATTATCAGGAACCATGGAATTAGTTTATATTTCTTTAAGACCTGGTGAATTTTCCATGATGTATCGTTTATCCATGATATCAAATATTGGATGGCTAGAAATTTCCTTCTACTCAATTCTGGCAAAACAGAAGTATTAAATATTGGACTAAAAACCTCTAAAAAAACAAGATGCTAGAATATAATTGAGTCCTCTAGAGTTAAGATCTTGGGTGTTATGTTTGATAACCATCATCCTTTGAAAATCACATTTTCAGTGTTTGTATAACACCTAAGAATTATTGCTAAGTTATGACACATGCTCTCTGTTCCTGATACCGAAAAGCTAATTCCTGTGTACATGACCTCAAGACTACTGTAGATTATTGTAATGCATTACTGGGAGAATGTTCTGCAGGTTGATTAAATAAGCTTCAGTGGGTTCAAAATGCAGCAGCTAGAGTGCTGACTAGAATCAAGAAATGTGATCAGCCCAATTTAATCATCACTAAATTTGCGAGCTTTGAATGGTCTAGCTCCTCAGTACTTATGCAACCTTCTATCATGCTATAATTCATCCCCATCAATACGATATTTTACGATAATACGAAATTCAGCCAGTTGATTGTACATAGAATATCAAAATCCACAAAAGGAGGTAGATCATTTCCCTATGTGGATCCTAAACTATAGAATAGTCTTCCTAGAATTGTTCGGGACTTGATATAGACCTATGCTGCGTCCGAAACTGCATACTATCACAGTATGTACTGTATTTGATGAAGGATGCTTAATGCGGCCCTGGCAGCATGTGTGTGTTTACACTACTTTACAACAAGTGGATTATTTCTACCTCCCTGCCTATGCTCTGACGAATTGAGTATCCTTTGTCACTTGCGCATCTGTAACGCTATTGCACTGTGTTTGTGCTTTATTGTGTACAGTACATAAAGAACATAAGAGCCGTTTGCTTAGCGACATCTTTTTGCAAATGTTTCCGCCTTGAGCGATTTATCCCTCTGTCAGATGGGAATGAGTGCTGTTTTCCATATACGCCCGAAGCCTAACCCCTCTCCTCCCGTGATACCTGCAGAGGGACACACAAGGGAGGTGCACGAGGATAGGGTCGAGTGCAGAGATTTGAGGAGGATATGTCGCCGACCCAGCCTTGCGCGCCTCGTTGGGATTGACAGAGAGCGCATGAAAACTTCAAACGCTTCGCTTTCGTTTTCGATTTGAATAAAAAAAATACACTCTGCTGCATCCATAGTTATCCCTCAACTCATAGTTATGCTCCATTAGTCAGGTCTGCCGGAACCTGAAAGACTCCTCGTGTTCTATAAATCTGCTTTAAAATTAGGTCTAATAGCATCTATCCTAATATTGTTCTATTTGTTTCCCAGTCTCATCCTTCGATGCTTTGATGATCACTGTCACTTCAGTCTACTACAATGGACAACAAGGGATATTTCACTGGCCACTGCTTTCACCACGGACTTAGGATGGATCGAATATGAACTGGCACAAGCTTTACAGGTGGATCGCGAGGCACGCCTAACTGACCTCTGCCTGCATCATCTTGGTCCTAGGAGGGACCACACAGAGAATAAACTGCTATTACCTGTAATCCAATCAAACAGCAATTAACACATCTCTGATCACTTCTCTTAAAATGGAATACACAATTAAATGAATGCCAACTTATGTCTTTATCAACCCAATAACAAAGGACACTGCATTTACGTGTACTTTCGCAGTCAATTCGGAATGAACGTCAAAGACACTTTATAATTAATCTTACAGTTCAATCAATATCATTTAGTTTTAAACATTGTCCACCAACACCTACGCAGTTTACTCAATTAATACATGGCTTATACATAGAGAACAAATATTTCCGTTATATTCATGCTGTATTGCTGCTTTGATAAAGTTGTGCATTGTGAAAAGAACTATACAAATAAAAAATGACAATTGTGATTTTGTCAGTGTTCAGTGTTCTTTCTTTGCAAATCAGCTGACCGGCCCACCAGGGACCCCCCTCAACAAAAGAGCCATCATGCAAAATTAGGTCTCACATCTGTGCAGGCCAAGTGGGGGCAAGTTTAAAGCAACACAACCCTCAACTTCAACCCTCAACAACCCACTTTTCATTCTTGAATCTGTATAAGTTCATATTCTTCAGCTCAACGCAATACACAAGCCTCTCATATGCAAACCAAAATGCCATAAACCTCCACGAATGACACTGACTGAAAATAGGAACACAGGTGCTATACATTTTTCCAGGATGGAAAATTTGATGAAAAACTTGAACCGCAAAGAAAAGGGGCAGGGACAATACAGTTGGAGAGTAACCAATCCAATATTTAATGACATAATGCCATTTAAAAGAGCTCCTGTGAAAACGATTGGTCAGCATCATTTATATTTCTAACCTGTTCGTCAACAGATCACGAAGAGGAGGTTTTTAAAATCAGGAGGGACACTGAATTATTTATCAAATGTCACTCAACCTCATTAAATGCTCAAAAGCTCATGGCACACTCTACAATGCGGAGGCCTTTGACTCCACTCAAAGATTAATGGAGGGGAGCAGGATGCTTTTAAACCCACTAACTCTCTCGCTGACCCTCATTAAACCTGGCCTGTATTTGCATTCTAGTCTGTAAATATAAAATGATCCGCGTTTACATGTGCATAATGACAGTGCTTTAATTATACTTTGACAGAAAGAGTTCACAATAAGCTTTTGTGTTGCAATATGCAAAACAGGGAATTTCAGTCACTCTTATGTTACCTAAAAATATTTGGACACTTAAGGGTCATTGACAAATTATGTTGTCCAAGGTGATAAAAATTTTGAAATATTTGATCAAATGAAATGTAATCATTTTGTCCAAGATGGTTTTTAATATCATTTATAGCATTTTCTACAAAAAATGTGGTGTAACCATCAAGAAAATTGCTTTCCTTGCCTTTTGAATATAAGAAAAACTAGTAAATTTCTTCATGAATTTTTAAATCAATTATATCAAGTTTTTTCCAGGGTTACTCTACATGACCTGAATAAAATGTGCCTTTTCTTACAAATTATGAAAAAATAAGGATTTTTTTGTTCAAATTTAGACACAGTCTTGAGGTTCTAAAGGGGTCCACTCTGTTTTATGTTTTTTGTCACATGACAAAAAAATGGCTACCTACATGTTTACTACACCTCATGACTTTAGGTGCATCTCAATCAGCTTCCTAGCTCCCTATGTAAGTGTTTCAGCATATCGTGAACACGAATTCGGACACTGACAATGGTGTTCATCCACTGAACCTTGTGACACATATGACTCAATTACCTGCGACACAATAACGAGCTGATGCATTCAAGTGCAGTTGTTATTAATCAACACCATCGCTGTTTAAATGACAATATCGTTCATTTTCATTGAAGATGTTCAAAGTACAGTGTTATTATGAAAGATAAATTACATTAAATAAAGAAATAAGAATATAGAGGTGTAGATTTATGCATTTGGCAGATGCTTTTATCCAAAGTGACTTACAGTGCACTTATTACAGGGATAATCTCCCCAGAGCAACCTGGAGTTAAGTGCCTTGCTCAAGGGCACAATGGTGGTGGCTGTGGGGATCGAACCAGCGACATTCTGATTAACAGTTATGTGCTTTAGCCCACTACTTATATAGCGCTTTTTTTAACCTAAGAGGTTACCAAAGTGCTTTACACTGTGTCCAAATCACCCACACATTCACACACCAATGGCCGCAGAGCTGCCATGCAAGGCACTAGCCTGTCATTGGGAGCAACTTGGGGTTCAGTGTCTTGCCCAAGGAAACTTCGGCATGTGGAGTCGTTTGGGCCGGGAATCAAACTGCCAACCCTGCGATTGGCAGCCAACCCACTCTACCACCTGAGCCACAGCCGCCCCATTCACTAAACATAAAGAATCACAATTACTGTATATTTTAATACAACCCATATCATTTATTCTCATATAATATTTCATTGCCTGGTCCCAGCTGATTCCATCCCCTAGTTAAAACTGTTTGTTTGACACAATGTTTAAAATACCTATTTGAAATTGTGTTATGAAGTAAAAGCCTTTATCAGTTTTCAAACATCTATTTCCAGGACTGTTAGCTGTGAGCTGAGGAGAGCAGATGTTCCAAATGTGGCTAATTTAATTTGCTATCACTCAGGCAGCTGAAAGTGACCCAGAACCTCAGGACAGATTCTCAGCAAATTGCAACTAAATCCATTTTAGCCCAATTTTAGCCCATTTTGCCTTGTAATACCAGTCATGTTTGTTAAATGTTCAGCTATCCTGAGAGGCATATCAGTGATGTGGGCATTGCAGACACAAATGTTTTATAGTCAATCAAATTCCACTCCACCATCGACTCAAGTAACAGTATCAAACACTTTACATGAATAGCCTACAAATTGGTGCCCAATTACCTTTTTTAAGCATGCATTGTTAAAAAGTGGTGCTGGTCTAGCTGGTGGACCAGCATAGCCATGCTTTTCAACAGTAAAACCTATCTGGTGTAGACAGTTGTCCAGCATAGTCTTTCAGGTGAAGCTGGTTAAGCTAGTTAAGAAGCCAGGTGGGGACATCAGAACCCATCCTTTTTCTCCCCTAAAGCTTCTCATCCATCAGAGCTATCCAATTTGTTCCTCTTCTCTTTATCCTGGTCCTGAGACAGCAAAAGATTTAGAGGCATGAGTAAATGAGATGGAATCTCTGTCCCTTGTGTGCGTCCCTTTTAAAAACATGGGCTTTGAAGCAGTGGAGCGTATGGAAAAGGATCTATAACTCAGCTCTGGGAATTCTAAAAGCCAACAATGGACATCAACCATATCAGCACTCAAATGCGTTGCAACTCATCCTTGTGGCTTTAACGGTCAGGTGTGCACATTTGTCAAGATTTCATCATTAAATGCAAGTTTAATCTCTGCAGCTTCCCTCAATGCCAACAGCAAAAGTATCGACCAGAGCTACGTGAAAACATGAATTAGCTAGACCAGGGGTCGGGGAACCTATGGCTCGTCAAGTGGTTCTTTGTTAAAAATCAAGTGGCTCGTCGGGTGTCTCACCATTTGCCAATACATGATAGTTTAAAACTTTACTGAGATCATTTTCCTGCAGAAAGTGTGGGTGCGATTGCAAAGCCAAGTCAATGACACTGTTTTGATTTCCTTTCTCCCAAATTTGTAGTACAGCCTACTCCTGGTGAACAAGGTTTGAAATAAACATCTGCAGATTTTTCATGCAGAGTATTTTACTAATGTACCAGCCACTGTGAAAGATGACCTCTGAGTGATATATTACAAGAAATTTGCGCATTTGACGAAACATGTGTGATTATATTATGAAGAACAGATGAAAGATTTTTGATCATAGCAGTTAAGAGCATTTTCTATGAGCGAATTATGAACGTTCGTTATTTTTTATGTGCACCCAGGCTCAATCCAGCTTGCAAGCTCCTCGTCCAAATGTAGGTATTTCATGCTCAGGTAATTTTTGCAATAGGCGGGTGACCTGTAAGACGTCTCGGAGTGACACATGACAAGAAATGCTGTTAGTCACAAAGACGCACTTGAAGAAACACACTTTATTATATTTTTAAGAACAGATAAAAGAAAAGCCGTCAATGCTTGTGTCTGATTCGCTGTTTGTTCAGAGGTGTTCAGCATGAGCCTGTCTCCTGGAACAAACGCATGTAAAGATTTATCATGTTTCATTCAACTGAACACTGTTTGCAAGAATAATGTAATCTATGAGAATGATGCAAATGATCTTCGATCATCTCATGAGTTTGCTTTATTTCCACGGAGCAGTTCACTCTTACACATTGTGAACGCAACTCTGCAGGCTCAATAATATATACAGGTATCTTTGTATTAAAGAAACAAAGACGAAAGTGATTAAATCATAAAGTAATACAAGACACACCTTGAACCTAAAATGTTGTTCTATGTTACCTATTCATTTTTGCATATTTGTTTGTTTTCGTGTTTTTGAGTTGTCTATGGGCAATATAAACTTTTTATTTTATTGAAAAACTTTGTTTTTGAAAATAGTAAATCATTAGTTTGTGCTATGGCTCTTTTGAGCTAAACCAGCAAACAGAGTAACAAAGAGCCCTTGAAATGGAGATGATTACCCACTAAGGCAGCAAATGGACACATTCTCCTGTTATTGAGAAATAAACTCTTTAAATATTGATTGTTTAGCACGTCAAATAATCAACCATGCAATGAAAAGAACAGTCTTAAGCATTTCACAGCTAAACGGGTCACTGATACTAAATCGATTAGAGAAATAAAGTAATAATTTCTCACATCACAAGGGGTCACACCCTAGTCAACCCATTTTTTCAATCATTATTCTTCACTTCTGAACCATCAAAATAAAATCACCCAGGCACAATGTGAAAATTTTGCACAGGCAAGCACTACTCACATTTCTACAAAAAATTTAAAAACATAGTTTTACTTGGACTTGCTTTACCTCATGCTTTATTCTGAACATATGTATTAGATATTCTGTATATTGCATATTGTATAATGTCTTCATCTAGATATTTAGATCAAACCAGTCAAATTCCTTGGAATTCAATGTGGGTATTAAAAATGTTTTATTAACTTACAGTGCCTTGTGAAAGTATTCGGCCCCCTTGAACTTTTCGACCTTTTGCCACATTTCAGGCTTCAAACATAAAGATATAAAACTGTAATTTTTTGTGAAGAATCAACAACAAGTGGGACACAATCATGAAGTGGAACGAAATTTATTGGATATTTCAAACTTTTTTAACAAATAAAAAACTGAAAAATTGGGCGTGCAAAATTATTCAGCCCCTTTACTTTCAGTGCAGCAAACTCTCTCCAGAAGTTCAGTGAGGATCTCTGAATGATCCAATGTTGACCTAAATGACTAATGATGATAAATAGAATCCACCTGTGTGTAATCAAGTCTCCGTATAAATTCACCTGCTCTGTGATAGTCTCAGAGGTCCGTTTAAAGCACAGAGAGCATCATGAAGAACAAGGAACACACCAGGCAGGTCCGAGATACTGTTGTGGAGAAGTTTAAAGCCGGATTTGGATACAGAAAGATTTCCCAAGCTTTAAACATCCCAAGGAGCACTGTGCAAGCGATAATATTGAAATGGAAGGAGTATCAGACCACTGCAAATCTACCAAGACCCGGCCGTCCCTCTAAACTTTCAGCTCATACAAGGAGAAGACTGATCAGAGATGCAGCCAAGAGGCCCATGATCACTCTGGATGAACTGCAGAGATCTACACCTGAGGTGGGAGACTCTGTCCATAGGACAACAATCAGTCGTATACTGCACAAATCTGGCCTTTATGGAAGAGTGGCAAGAAGAAAGCCATTTCTTAAAAATATCCATAAAAAGTGTCGTTTAAAGTTTGCCACAAGCCACCTGGGAGACACACCAAACATGTGGAAGAAGGTGCTCTGGTCAGATGAAACCAAAATCGAACTTTTTGGCAACAATGCAAAACGTTATGTTTGGCTTAAAAGCAACACAGCTCATCACCCTGAACACACCATCCCCACTGTCAAACATGGTGGTGGCAGCATCATGGTTTGGGCCTGCTTTTCTTCAGCAGGGACAGGGAAGATGGTTAAAATTGATCGGAAGATGGATGGAGCCAAATACAGGACCATTCTGGAAGAAAACCTGATGGAGTCTGCAAAAGACCTGAGACTGGGACGGAGATTTGTCTTCCAACAAGACAATGATCCAAAACATAAAGCAAAATCTACAATGGAATGGTTCACAAATAAACATATCCAGGTGTTAGAATGGCCAAGTCAAAGTCCAGACCTGAATCCAATCAAGAATCTGTGGAAAGAACTGAAAACTGCTGTTCACAAATGCTCTCCATCCAACCTCACTGAGCTCGAGCTGTTTTGCAAGGAGGAATGGGCAAAAATTTCAGTCTCTCGATGTGCAAAACTGATAGAGACATACCCCAAGCGACTTACAGCTGTAATCGCAGCAAAAGGTGGCGCTACAAAGTATTAACTTAAGGGGGCTGAATAATTTTGCACGCCCAATTTTTCAGTTTTTTTATTTGTTAAAAAAGTTTGAAATATGCAATAAATTTCGTTCCACTTCATGATTGTGTCCCACTTGTTGTTGATTCTTCACAAAAAATTACAGTTTTAAATCTTTATGTTTGAAGCCTGAAATGTGGCAAAAGGTTGAAAAGTTGAAGGGGGCCGAATACTTCCGCAAGGCACTGTATATATATAAGGGAACGCATATCTTAACAGATCTAAGTGTCAATTCTGAATCCAAGAGTCTCTGTTCCCTTATCTGAGGCACCAAGGTCTAGAGTAACGAATGATTCATTTACTAGAGTTACACGCCTGCACTAGTGGATTACAGTATATCCGTCACAGGCAAAAATGCATGTTGACATGCAAGTTTGTACCTGTCAGTTCTCATTGTTTGCAGGTCCCTTGAATCCAGCAGCGTACAGTTGTATTCACACATCATGAATCCTTGTGCACAAACACTTACATGTGCATACTGGAACATACTGTACCTGATCAAGTTTAATTAAATGTTCCAAATTGATGTGATGTAACAAATGAACAAATGACAAATGATACTTCAGTATAACATTGCACGCTCTAACAATACTGGCAAGATTCTCTGTCGTTTTAATGAGAAAGATACAAGTTTGTCCTGTCCAGCAAGGTGCCATGATTATTATATGCATCTCTCCATAACCCTTGGCAAAACTAAAGGTTTCTAATGGTGTTTCATTATGACTACCATTCATAATTCTACATTCAAACCTGCCATCACGACTTCAGCACTCTCAGTTGGCTAACTGGTGAAAAAAGCACAGTGATTTTCTTCTAAATTGACTGATTCAACTCTGTGTACAGAAGGTTGAAGGCCTGTTCGCTCTCTCAGATGGCAGACCTATGCGGCTGTGCATTAGATGACTAATGTGGGACCAGCCAGGCAGAGATGTCACTTATTATGTTGCATTGCAACAATCTGCCACATCATTGCCACTGTGCTGACAGAAAAGACTCTTATTAGTGGTGTTTGCAAAGGCTAGCACTACTATTGCTCATACTTAAGTGTTAGTTAGTGGGGTTTGTTCAAATCCCTAACTCCAAGAAGGACAGGTAAAGTTAGGGTGATAGCCGGACCAAAAAGAGCTCGTCCAGATTCCACTGGGGCTCCCGCAATGCGGCTCTTCTCGCTTTCAGGCAGACTGTAGAGACTCAGCCATGACAGATAGAGTCATTGCATGGCCAGAGGCTTTGACAGCCTGATGGGCATTATGAAGAACATAGTCATTGACCATAATAATTTCCTTCCACAATGTGTTCAAATAGGAGCCTTTCACAGAGTTCAGCCTGGTAGGCAGAGGCAGAGAAGAGGTCCATCTTGGAGGCGGAGAAGAGGTCCATCTTGTTATGGAGGGTGGGCTTAGGGAAAGCAAACAACCCTGTGAGGGGTTAAGGTGTCTGGCTATTGACAGTTCGATGGTGGGGGGTGGGGGGGGGGGGGTGGGGTCACCCATAAAGAGTGCGACCATATCCTTCACCTTCAGGCCAGTTAGACTGTGCTTAAGGTCAAGTTTGTCTTTCCAATAGTGCTTCATGTGCTTCACGCACGCAGGAAGAACAGGCAGGAGCTGTTTTCTTGGGCCAGATGGCAGCCCCAACAATTTCCGTAATAAGCATCCCTCTCCTAGTTTGTGGCATTTTGGAGGGCCGGCCATTCAATGTTGAGTCACTTGGCCGCTCGTTCATACACCACGAGGATGATAGCATGTGGTAACACCGGCAAACCACTGACTGGCTGAGCCTGGGCCGAATGGATGGCCTCCTCAACCACTGAGAACTCCAGCACAGTGTCGTCATCTTCCCTAGAGTGATGAGGCTCATGCTCAAATGAAGAAACACAGGGGTAGGATGTATTTAGAGTAAAGAATCCTTAGTTTGGTTGGCCTAACTAAGAGAAGGCAAAGTCTGGGAGGCCCCCAGAGTAGCAGCGGCATCACCATTTTCCCCATCTGAGTCATCATGCTCGAGTTCGCTGCCTTGGGTAGCAGCTACTTTGAGCCTTCTGCGCAGGAGTTTCAAGCAGGAGCAAGCGTGGATGGCTTACTGGCTGAATAAAACAGCAAACTTACCAGAACTCCTTTGGCAGTCTTGCCTGGCAAAGGCTGATCCAAAGAAGGGAGTGAGAGTCAAATGCGAAAACCAGTTGAGCTGTGAGTATTCTGCATAGAGGGAATGAGGGAACTGAGTGAATGTCAACTGTGGAAATGAGTGCGTACAGGTCCTTTTATGTACTCAAAGAAGGGCAGGGCCTTAACGCAACACTGGACACACACTCCTGTCTATCAAGCCAGACTTGGTGCAGTTGGATGCAGTTTGCAGTGCTCAGGTGCATATGCCTTCCCAAAGGTGGATTTCGAACACGAGATGATGAAAGAGAATTACAAACTATCTACCAATGCTCTAAAATTCATATCCATTACACCCTAACAACCATGTAGAAATTCACTAGTAACCACAAAGACTATTGGTCTAGCCTGGAAACCGCATACAAATGTCCTGAAACCACCCAGCCTACCCTAGCAACCACCTACACACCTTGGTAAACACCTAGGCAACCACTCACAACACCCTAGCATTGTCGCAAAAAGTTTTGCATGGGTATGCACAACTCACATTTACTTCAGAAAATGCTTAATCTAGCCTAGCTATCAATATATACTGTATTCATTCAGATACTTCCTAGTTTGAACCATTATGTTAGACACGGCTTTAAGTTTCAGCAGTGATAAGCGTAAATGAATCTCCTCTCTACCTTCCCTCCATCCTTCTAATCTCAACAAAGCCCTTCTCTTTATTAAGGGATTTAAGTGTTGACCATCTATGCATATATCTTAATTTGTCCTTCCCTCTGATCAAAGGTTCAACGCCGAACTGTAATGTACTCCTGCTCCAAACGAGCACCTTTGGGCCAGAGAGAGCGCATTTGAGCGTGCATGCATTGCAGAACTTAAACTCCAGACCAAGACTTTTCTCCCAAGTGTGTGACACTAATTCGGCTTTGTCCACTTCAGGAATGTGAGATAAACCCACTCGCTTCATCGGATCCACGTCACACTCACTGAGCCGATAAATGTCTTTGTCGCCCAGAAGAGGATTTACATCAGTTTGTACTTTTATGCTTCTAAGTGAGTGATGTTAAATTGTTTATCTGCCGACGAGTACATTAAAATGTGAATTTCTCAGTTTGCCTGCCAAACTTGAGCAAGCTTTCTTCGTGTCCTCAATATGTCAAGGCATAACCTGACTGCTCTTGCCACATGAGAATCAATGTCTCTCTTAAATGAGAAAACATCTTGTAGAGAAATAAATCCCTTTTGAACATCTGCATGCTTCCACATATAGTATGCGTCTTTGATGTTACAGATGCATGTGTGTTTTGTGCCATTTTTATGTCATGTCACATTATCAAGTTTTATATTGTGGACATTCATGATAAACATGAACCAAACAAGGGATCAGAGATTAATTAAGCCATAAAATGTGTTATGTTTCATAAATGTTATTTCAGATAATGACACACAAAAGCCTCCGATATAGCAATCTTCAGCTAGTCAAGCGTTTATCAGTGGACCGGAGTTCAAAGGCATGGGTGAGATTGACAAAACCAATCAGAACATATTTGATGTTTTAATTCACATTTGGGATTTTGGACCACGGTAATTTCAAAGCAGCATTTTTTTATTGTTGCAGGCAAGTGAGTAGATGGTACATTTTAACTTCTTGAATTTAATATAATTTTCTGACCGTTGCAGTGTCCCAAATTATTTTGCATGCTCTATTCTAGTGTGACCATGGCTTAAGACAGTCTTTCCGGCACTTTTGACTCCCCTGTTAAACATGGAGTTGGATTACCCGTTGAAAACCCACTGGAGGGGCAATTTAATTAACAAAGACGTGCCATAGAGACTTAGCTAGAATGACTTTCAGGGCTCTATCTGTTGCTAGAACGTAGCTTTGCAGATCTGAACAGTCCACTTCTTTCTTGATAATCCCTCTCCAATAATTATGGTCTATTCTCCTAGTAAAGTGTCCTTTTGCAGTGTGGTAAAGAAGGGCCACTCATAACAAGACGACCTCTGCCTGCCTCCCCCCATGTCTTCAGGGTAATTTCTTAAGCATGCCAGCATGTCGCCTCTTGAATAAAGTATTTGGCGATGCCTGCAATAAAATCATGCCGACAACATATTAATAACACATTTACATTCATCTGTGACTCGTCTCCCACTGTGATGCAAGCCAGACAATTACAGCTCATATGCTTTTGAAGCACACCACTGAAGAACTCTTTTGCATCTATGCATTCACTATTGACGGCTAACATCAACATTAAAGATTTAGCAAAACACCTACAGTATGGTGCCATGCGGCTTAAAGGTAAAGTTTCCACAAAAATGTAAACGTTTTCTTCTTTTGTGGAACATATAAGCAATAATTTTGAAGAGTAAATTACATACTGAATCGCGTAATAATGCAATTATACTTTTTGGCTGTCTCTTGTTGAATCTGATATAAGCTAAATAGAAATCTGAAAAGAGACTGATTATCTTCAACACAATTACGAGTAAAGTATTGCTGTGCTCTGCCTGTTTAATAAGTAAGGCTGAATTCAGTGGTTTTTATTGCTTCATGAATAGTAATTTAGGCCATTCAATGTTTAGCACCAAAGCTATTAATATTAAAAACTCACCACAGGTGCAGATAAATGGACAGAGAGAGATTTAACCAATAATCATTTATTCATAAACTAATTTTGACCATTCCATGCACCTAAATTGGCTTGTATGCCAACCTGTCCATATTTTTAATGACTATAAACATAAACCTAAGTGAATTTGCATGATGCATATAGATCAACCAATTATTCTGAGAAACTATTGTGAGAAGAGCAATCACTAACAAAATGGTACCAAAAAGATTTTTCTGGAGACGATACAATGATATTCTTTGAATACTTGGAGTATCAAATAAACACTATGGTATATGAATATTATTATCATTCAGTACCAAGGTTTATAAAGTAATGTAGTATATTCATCTAATACCAGTCACTATACACAATGCTTTTTCAATATTGAGTGCGTGTGAAACCAGCAAAAAACGAAGTGTCCAGCAGCCTCTTTTTAATGCTGCACTTACAACTATGAAGCACTGCCAGCACAGAGGTCACTGCCAAACCAAGCAACTTCCTATTGGTCAATGGGGAAAATTTCCCTGTTCATCCAAACTTGAAAACCTTGCAAAATCCATGAGGGGAAACTCTTCGCCTTCAAAATTCTCCAGAAGTCCATCGCGCAAAATTCAAAACCAATCGGATTCCCATAGATATGCCAGTATTTTTCCCTTGGAAATTCGCCATGCAAAGATAACTGTGACCATGCCTTAAGGAATAGTAATAGTGATGATTGACCTAAACACAACTTAATATAGCATAAAAAGCCCCTAAAAGTGTAACCAGGCAGTCATGGAAGAGCCTTTAGTAAACACAACAAAAACTATCAATAACCCAAAAAGATCATATTTTTCTGGATATGGTTCCATGGTATTCTTTGAACTACCTTGGAATACGATATAAATACTCTATCTAATACCACTCATGTGTAATACCACTGTACACAATACTTTTTCATATAATGGGTGGATCTCAACAAAATCAGCTACAATGTAGCTGAAATGCATTTGTTTTTCACAGGCACCTGGCTGGACAACAAAATTGTGGTCTATCACAACATCTATACATATAATAAGGAGACTGAGGTCAGTGTTCAAACACACTCGTATTTCTACCTGACCTGATATACGCGGAACTCCCAACTGGGACCAATTTCCCCAGCTCGCTCTCCAGAGATTTGCTTCGTTATTCTTAGCCCAGAGAACACACCAGGGCTGAATTCATCTGGACACACACACACACACACACACACACACACACAATTCTGCAGCCCTGAGATTGGAATCTCAAGGTCTTCAAAGCACATACAAGCTTACGGTTCTCCTTTCTGGCTAAGCGAGAGCAAGTTTGTTCTGGTTGTGCGTCACAGGAGCATACAGTAATTTTGAAGAAAGAAAAGCAAACGAGGGACAAATGAACAGAAACAACAGACTTGTATTTGCATTTGAAGTGAAGGTTTTTCATTCTTCTCTAAGCTACTTTGAAAGCTGCAGTTTATGATGTTTAGAGTCTTACACTTTTCATAAAGACAAGAAATGTGGCATTTCAATGAGAAATGGGGCAATAGTAACATGGAAAAGTAAATGGTAAAATATGTATGTAAACATCTAACCAAACAGAATAACAGTGAAAAACAATGAAACACTGAGGCATTTTCACTGGTTTTTAGTCATTTATTAAATTTTAATCATCCATTCAATGGCCAAATTATAAAATGTGTATTTCACCACAATTTATAGCTCTATAAAGATCACATACAACATATCAGATTGTAACTGATTATGTAATCTGATTATAAGTTTTTACAGTTTCTGAAGAAATTTGATTGGTTGCCAGGTCATTACTACTGTAGGTGGTTGCTAGGGTGATATGGTGGATTCGAGATGGTTACTACCTGGCCCAAGTCAAAAAAGCCAGGATGAGTTCCACACAGAAATGAACTTTTTAGGGTTTAAGGTTTGAACAAACACTTTAAACCTAAAGGCGCAGTCACATTTCCTTTGCATGGCGAAATTCCATGGGCAGATATTGAGGGTGTGTGAAACCAACAAAGAACAAATTGCCAATCAGACTCTTTTTAATGCTGCACTTAAAACTCTGGCTGAGTGAAGTTGAAAATAAAATAAAATGATATTCATGTCCATTGTGATTATTCAGAGGAGCTGTGTATGAAGCACTACCCACACAGAGATCACTTGCATTCCCATTCACCCATTCTCTAGTGAAATTCACCTGTCAGAGTTCAGCAAACATGCACTCCACGCAAAATCCAAGAAGGGAAATTCTTTGCCACGAAGTTCACAATCGCATGGATTGGATTCCCATAGAGATTACGGTATTATGTCCATGGACTTTCGCCATGCAAAGTTAAATGTGACCACGCCTTAAGAAGAAATATCTTGACATCAACACTATTTAATATGGTATAAACAATCCTCTAAAAAGTCTAACCAGGGAGGCGTGAAATAGCCTATTGAAACTCCTCAGCTTCATGATACCAAAAAATTTATCCAATAAATCTTACTAAATAAAAAATTTAAAAAATACAATTAATTCCATATATATTCTTTGAATAAAAAGAATAATGAATTTGATTTTGTTTTAAGGATAAATGAGTTTTTTTGGGATATCAGCGCATATCTATAGGCAAATTTACCTGTGACTTTAATTAATTTGTTTGTGACATAGTTTGCGAGAGAGACCCTACCAATGCAGAAAACAAGAATTTAAAAAGCAATAGGTGATAAATAGCAGCACTGTGTTTATTGGCTGTTTGTCAGTGACGCTTGTTTTCACCTCCACCAAATGAATGCAATTGTGTGTTATTGTAAGCCAGAGAGAAAGAGTGTGTGTGCGAGAGAGAAAGCGAGAGAATCAGCAGTATTAGTATTCTGTTGTGGTGCTGCCTGCACTTTGTCAGGAATGGCGCTCTAATGGAGGATAAACGTCCTGTTTTCATGACCTGTTCTCCCTTTGCTTGTCGCTCCCCTGCAGGGAGAGACTGCCATCTTTGGGCAGCAGCACATAGCCATTTCTCTCTTTTTATCACCCTCTGTCAACACCACACACACACAAATCTTCACGCTGCATGTACCGCTTGAGCACAAACACCTTAGATGCAGTGTAGACATAAATCTCCACTCAAACACACCTAAAAAAGAAGACTAAAAGACTAAAAAACTTTTCTTTTTTTTTGCACTGTTGGTGTAAGATGAATCCATACCACACTTCCATTACCCCTCTGTCAGTATCCCATATCCCTGAACACAATATACTCATCTTTACTTTGTAAGGCAGCTGTCTGCATAAAATCTAAATAGATACTTTTTTTTTTTTTTTTTTATTACTTAGCATGGCAAGTGAAACAAATTGTATTTAAGACCTCAGGGAGGCTGTTTGTATTACCTGTCTTCACAGTGAAACAGCAATTGAAGTGGAGATTTTTTATTTATTTTTATTTCTGCATCACAGGCATGATAAAGATTGTAATATCTGAATAGCACAGTATAGTACAGTACAGAAGTACAGTGCAGAATAGTACACAAAAAAAATTACATTTTGTCATTATTTTCTCACCACCATGTTGTTCCAAACCTGTGAAGGCTGAAACATATTTTATGCAAGTACATGAATGCAGATGCTTCTAGCTATGCAAGCTATACATATACATACAATTCCAGAAATATTGTCATCTCAGTCATGGGAATCCGCCTGATTGTACATTTTGTGCAATGGACTTCCGAAGAATTTCAAAGGCGATGTTGTAGAGCTTCTAGCTACCCAAGCTCGATTTCATAAACTGTGTACAGTTCGCATGACTGCAAATGCTTCTAGCATAGCAAGTTCAGTTTACTCGAATAAAGTACACATGAATGCAAACGCTTCCAGTTACACAAACTGAATTTCATAAATTGTGTAAAGTATGCATGAATGCAAATTCTTTTAGCAACGCAATCTCAATTTACTTGCATGAAGTACACATGAATACACATGAATGCAAATGCTTCTACTAATAAACTCAATTTCGTAAATAAAGTAAGGGTAAACGCCAACACTACAAGCTATTCAAGCTTGATTTACTTGCGTAAAGCACACGTGAATGCAAACGGTTCCAGCTACGCAAGTTTGATTTCATATGCATATTTGCACAAAGTACGGGTTACGCAAATGTATCTAGCTAGGCAAGGTTGATTTACATTTACATTTATGCATTTGGCAGACGCTTTTATCCAAAGCGACTTACAGAGCCCTTATTACAGGGACAATCCCCCCGAAGCAACCTGGAGTTAAGTGCCTTGCTCAAGGACACAATGGTGGTGACTGTGGGGCTCGAACCAGCGACATTCTGATTAACAGATTACCAGTTAGGTGCTTAGACCACTACACCACCACCACTCTGTACTTAACTTAGGTGTTTTGTTTCAAAATGTCTCAGAATGCAGTTCAAGACACAACACAAGAACGCACATCATTCTCAACATTGCCGCAAAGGCCACTATAGCAGGTATTAGTCTAAACTCTCAGTGAGTTTTCTCTTTAATGTCACAGACTTTTTAAGGTAACTCTATTGCCACCTTGAGTACTAAGATTTGTTACCGCTACAATAACACAGGAACATTTGTGAAGCATGTTCAACCAGACCGTGCAATGGTAACGCTTTGGCAAAGCGCTTGCATCTGCGTACGCACTTGAGTATAAAGCAAGCGCAGCGTAGTTCTAGCAGGAAGACTCACAGCTGTACATTATCGCACCATTAGCTAGCCAATCATGTATCAGCCATTGCTTTATAAGTCTGCTCACAATCTATCACATTGCTGTTTCAGTGTGCCAACAAGGCAACCTCCACCATCCCACCACCAGTTGAGTCCCGTCCTGCAAGTCCTATCTCCGGCAGGATATGACGGTTCTGAGTACAACTTCTTCGGACTGCCAGACAGGGCTTATGCCAAAGAGAGACATTAATTTTCTGTTTTATATTCATCAAATAAATGTCATCTTAAAATTTACTCAAGTCTGCGAATCTTCCTGATAGAAGTACATTTCTGGCCTAAGACTTCTGTGGAACACAAAATGTTTCTCTGTCGAGAATTTAACTACTAATTTGTCTGGATAACGTTTTCATACAGTGGACAGTATACATATTACCTACTGCAGAAATTGTTAGAGTAGCATGTTAGTATTCTATTCCGAGCATACCCTTTTTTAGCTACTTTGATGTAAATCTCCCTTTGTTTTTTGAGAGTATTGTTAACTACAAGACATTTTTGATGAGCTCAATGGCGTTTTAATATGACATCTTGACAGGCTTTTGTAGTCTATTGTCAAATGCAGAACAATATCATTTGAAATTTAATGAGGAATCAATTTATTGAAAGGACTTAATTCAACCAAATACTTTGTATAAATAAAAAGTCATTATTTAAGAGTTTAATAAGAATGCATTAAATATGCAAATGCTTTTCCTCTCTTAGAAGACCGTTCTTTGCCCCTGGGCGGAACGATTGGAGAAACAGTGTTGGCAGAGGAGTGTTAGTTGACAAGTAAATCCTTTCATCCTGTTTGGGATAATCTTTTCTCCCTTATTGGAGCACAGTTGTGTGGGTTTCCACATGCCCAAACGGAGTGTGCACATTCCATGGTATGTTTGCAAATGTATTTACAGTTGAAGTCAGAAGTTTACATACACCTTTAAATACATTTAAACTCAGTTTTTCACAATTTCTGACATTTAATTGTAGATAACATTCCCTGTCTTAGGTCAGTTAGGATGACTACTTTATTTAAAGAATGTGAAACTGAAAAAGTACAGAGAATGATTTATTTCAGCTTTTATATCTTTTATCAAATTCCCAGTGTATCAGAAGTTTACATACATACATTACACTTTGTTAGTATTTGGTAGCATTGCGTTTAAATTTCACAAGCTTCTCCCAATAGTTGCTGGAATTTTGGCCTCCAGACAGAACTGCTCACACATGCTTTTTCAGTTCTGCCCACACATTTTCTATCAGATTGAGGTCAGGGCTTTGTGATGGCCACTCTAATACCTTGAATTTGTTGACCTTAAGCCATTTTACCACAACTTTGGAGGTATACTTGGGTTCATTGTCCATTTGGAAGACCCTTTTGTGACAAAGCATTAACTTCCTGGCTGATGTCTTGAAATGTTTCTTCAAAATATCCACATAAATTTCCTTCCTCATGATGCCATCTATTTTGTGAAATGCGACAGTCTCTCCTGCAGAAAAGCACCACCACAACATGATGCTTCCACCCCCATGCTTCACGGTTGGGATGGTATTCTTCGGCTTGCAAGCCTCACCCTTTTTCCTCCAAACATAACGATGGTCATTATGGCCAAACAGTTAAATTTTTTATTAATTAGACCAGAGGACATTTCTCCAAAAAGGAATATCTTTTATCCCCATGTGCACTTGCAAACTGTAGTCTGGATTTTTTATGGCGGTTTTGGAGCAGTGGTTTCATCCTTGCTGAGCAGTCTTTGCTGTCGATAAAGGACTCATTTTACTGTGGATATAGATACTTGTCTACCTGTTCCCTCCAGCATCTTCCCAAGGTCCTTTGCTGTTGTTCTGGGATAAGAACAACAGCAAACTATGTTATTTTCTAGCAGACAGAATGCGTCTACTTCCTGAGTGGTATGATGGCTGCGTGGTCCCATGGTGTTTATACTCGCGTACTATTGTTTGTACAGATGAACGTGATACCTTCAGGTGTCTTTATTTAGATTTTGATGTCAAGCAAAGAGGCACCAAGTTTGAAGGTAGGCCATAAAATACATCCACAGGTACACCTCCAATTCAGTACACCTCCCATCAGAAGCTAATTGGCTAATTGTCTAAAAGCTTGACATAATTTCTGGAATTTCCAAGCTATGTAGTGTATGTAAACACTTAGTGCATGTAAACATCGGACCCACTGGTATCGTGATATAGTCAATTAAAAGTAAAACAATCGGTCTGTAAACAATTGTTGAAAAAAATACTTGTCATGCACAAAGTAGATGTCCTAAACGACTTGCCAAATCTATAGTTTGCAAATATTAAAAATGTTGAGAGGTGAAAAAAAAGAGTTTTAATGACTTCAACATAAGTGTATGTAAACTTATGACTTCAACTGTATATATATGTGATTTGAAACCCCCCACCACCGTGATATCCCTGCCCCCCTGCGGCAGACAGAGCATCAAACTGTCACTTGCAATCACTTCCACCTCAACCATCCTGTCTTAAACATCACTCCTGTCTATAACAAACTACCAGGGCGTGTGGAAAAATACACACGTGAACACAAGCACAAGGATTTACACATCCAAATCAGACTTCATGGATTTCATATCTATACATGATATTGGATGTCTATGCACCTTACCGAAGCTAGTTTCAATATACCCATATTCATTCAAGTTTGGATTCTGTCTCTTTGCAAACAAGCTCATCAGAATACATTAATGTCATATGTGATATGTAGCATTGTTGTTGTATTGACAGTTTAAAGATGAGAAACAAAATTAAAGACAAAATGAAATAAAAATGGCCTCTTATTTAATAACTGTTCATTTAAGAATGATTCATTTTCACACGTTATTGTAAAGTCAACAAATGTTTGTTTTCATAAACCTATTTAATAATCAAAATAAGAAATAATTTTCTCCAACCTGAAACACAGTGGAAAAAATACATTAAACAATTTGATATTTACACGTTCTGAAGAAAATGTGAGTGGTGCTTGCCTAAGCAAAACTCACTGCCATGATCATATGACGTTGTTGGTGATTGCTACGGTGTTACTTTATGGTTGCTATGATGTTCTGGTTGGTTGGAACGGTGTTGTTAAAGTGTTCTGGGCAGTTGGTAGGGTGTAGCTAAGGTGTTCTGGGTGGTTGTTAGGGCATTGCTAAGGTGTTTTGTGTGGTTGTTAGGACATTGCTGTGGTGTGCTGCGTAATTGTTAGGGCATTGCTGAGGTGTTCTGGCTGACTTTTAGGGCATTGCTAGGGTGTTCTGGGTGGTTGGCAGGGTGTTTCTGAGGTGTTCTGGGTGGTTGTTCGGGTGTTGCTATGGTGTCCTGGGTTGTTGTTAGGGCGTTGCTGAGGTATTCTGGGTAGTTGTTAGGGTGTTGCTGTGGTGTTCTGGGTGATTGGCATGGTGTTGCTGAGGTGTTCTGGGTAGTTGTTAGGGCATTGTTTTGGTGTGCTGTGTAATTGTCAGGGCATTGCTGAGGTGTTCTGGCTGACTTTTAGGGCATTGCTAGGGTGTTCTGGGTGGTTGGCAGGGTGTTTCTGAGGTGTTCTGGGTGGTTGTTCGGGTGTTGCTATGGTGTCCTGGGTTGTTGTTAGGGCGTTGCTGAGGTATTCTGGGTAGTTGTTAGGGTGTTGCTGTGGTGTTCTGGGTGATTGGCATGGTGTTGCTGAGGTGTTCTGGGTAGTTGTTAGGGCATTGTTTTGGTGTGCTGTGTAATTGTCAGGGCATTGCTGAGGTGTTCTGGCTGACTTTTAGGGCATTGCTAGGGTGTTCTGGGTGGTTGGCAGGGTGTTTCTGAGGTGTTCTGGGTGGTTGTTCGGGTGTTGCTATGGTGTCCTGGGTTGTTGTTAGGGCGTTGCTGAGGTATTCTGGGTAGTTGTTAGGGTGTTGCTGTGGTGTTCTGGGTGATTGGCATGGTGTTGCTGAGGTGTTCTGGGTAGTTGTTAGGGCATTGTTTTGGTGTGCTGTGTAATTGTCAGGGCATTGCTGAGGTGTTCTGGCTGACTGTTAGGGCCTTGCTGTGGTTTTCTGGGTGGTTGGCAGGGTGTTTCTGAGGTGTTCTGGGTGGTTGTTAGGGTGTTGCTATGGTGTCCTGTGTGGTTTTTAGGGTGTTGCTGAGGTATTCTGGGTAGTTGTTAGGGCATTGCTGATTTGTTCTAGGTGGTTGTTAGGGCATTGCTGAGGTGTTCTGTGTAGTTGTTATATCATTGCTGAGGTGCTCTGAGTGGTTGTTAGGCATTGCTAAGGTATTCGGTATCGTTGTTAGGCATTGATGCTGTGTTCTGGGTAGTTGTTAGGCATTGCGGAAGTGGTCTGAGTGGTTGTCAGGGCATTCCCGAGGTTTTCTGGATGGTTGTTAGGGTGTTGCCAAGGTATTCTGGGTGATTATTAGGATGTTGCTAAGCTGTTCTTGGTGGTTGCTTACCAAGTCAAAAGTTAAATAAAAATAACTACATTATTTTTCACTGAATATTCAGTTTCACTCGTTAATATGTTATGGTATGGAAAATAAATACAAAAGCTATTTCATGTTGTCTTTATGAAAATGTGCCTTTTTATTTAGCCACCATTGTGTCCTTGAGCAAGGCACTTAACTCCAGGTTGCTCCAGGGGGATTGTCCCTGTAATAAGTGCACTGTAAGTCGTTTGGATAAAAGCATCTGCCAAATGCATAAATGTAAATGTATTGTGCTAAGAGTATTGCTGCTGTCCTGCTTTAAGGATATTCTGGAACTATGTAGTCAAAATTTCACAGAGGACAACGGAAGACAAATTACCTCTCTCTCTCTCTCACACACACACACACACACACACACACACACACACACACACACACACACACACACACACACACACACACACACACACACACACACACACCCTCACCCTCACCACAGCCCATCATCAACTAACTTTACCTTTTCAGTTTGTTTAAGAGTGTTAAAAGCTCTTTTATCTCATTTCAAATACAGCTCTCCCAAGAGGAACATGAAAGTGCTGTGACCCTTCTCTCCAGCGACAAGGATACTCAGATGAAACGCTTACACTAGCAAACAGCCTGCTACTTTATCTAATGTAAATATAACTGTTTAATTGTTGCAAATGTTTATTTTAGTTTAAAGAGTATAATTAAAGTTGAGTTCTCCTACATTGAGGAAAAGAGCAAATAAGACATCAATGTATCTCTTGTTTGTGTTACACAGAAGACAGAATGTCAAACGGGTTTGGAACGACATAAGGGTGAGTAAATAATGCCAGAACTGTAATCGTTTCATTGTAAATATAGCTTTTTTCATGTCTTTATTAGCATATGTGACTTTGAAGTAATCCATTAATATCTAAAAGTTTTTTGTTTACAACATTCTTTTTATTTCTAAAAGAGCAGGTCACTCACTTTGTCACTCACATTATAACAACAGAACTGAAGCTCAAAACATCATTCTTAAACACCATGAGGTCCACTTTCATATCACGGCACCAACAAAACAAAGACACAAAGCAGAGAAAGAGAGAAAAAGATAATAATAGAGGGAGATAAGCCTTCCGTGTTTTCTTTCTCGTCTAGTTTTGAGGATGGATTCTGGTGCTCTTTTAAGTCCAGACTGAGCTGCTGAAGGGATCGATGCAAGCTGTAGACAGATAGATGGGCAGGCCTATTTTTGGCTTCCTCTCTGGCACCCTCTGGGCCACTTCTGCCTGAGAACATTGACTGATGTCCTGTGCAGACGGGCGGAGGGCATTACGGAGCTCACCAGCAGACAGGGGCCAGTACATAGGAGCCAAACAGGGTCAAAAAGACAGAAGACAGGCTAAGCTTCTAAACAAAGTCAAAATATGAGTCAAATCGAAATCTGAGAAATTTTCTGTAATTACGTAATTGAATTTCATCAAACTCTGACCCAGTAAAATGTAGGGTTGTGGGTTCATTTAGTGTGTCAGACTGAGAAAAAGGGTGAGAAATCATGTAAAAAATAAAGCAATAAACCAAAAGAGGCATTACAGGGATTTTAACATAGGAAAGGATTGTTCTTAAGCATGACTAATTACCCCTTACCATCACTGCTATATGCAGCATTCACCCTCAGAGACCTAAGCATTGCCATTGATAATGCATTTATTTTTCCTCCTTAAGAGTGTTTTTACTGAACCCACTGATTATAAAAGTATTGATTTTTAAGCATAATTGGTGTTTTAATTATTTTGTGTGACTTTAGCAAACAATTGCAGTCAATGGGAAAATCTTACATTTTAAGCATACTTTTCTTTGTGGTGAATCTTGAGACTTTTATTTAATTTCCCACTAATACTGTTGTTTTTTTGATACAGTTCAGAGAGTCAGCTACTGTTATTTGTACTTCTTACCATTTAAAAAAAGTAATAGGTATTATTTAATTGCATTGAACAAATGTTGCAATTCTGCTACACTGAGTCTCCGAGGGTTAAGTGATTTAAAGCTTTCAGAAAATGGCAGCTACAGCAATAAGATAAAAGGTCCCAATGTTCAACCAACTGACTACTCATTATCCAGCTTATTATGAAACTACCAAAATAAATACATGGATGTGAAATATTGATTCGAGTTTACATTATTTTATCATTTTACTTTACTAGATCACAAAGTGAAACGAGAGTAAGAAAGTTGACTCACAATACCTGGATGACCGAGGCTAAAATTGATAACTCTATCCCTGAATGTGTGTTCATTATTCAGAAATATCAGACCACTGGATGGCTCGATTGACCAGTTAGAATCCAGTATTCCAGAGAGCGGTGTTATCGTATAATATAATTAGGGTTGGGGAGGAAAGGAATACATGTAATGGGATTACATAATTAAAATATAAAATATTTGTAACTGTATTCCACTACAGTTACAATTAAATAATTGGTAATCAGAAAACAGTTCCATTCAAAAATTATTTTGATTAGTGAAAAGATTACTTTGCATTTTATTGTCATTTGTTCCATTTAATATTTAGTCTATTCAGTTGGAAAATATTTATACACACAGTATAAATGATGTGATCCAAAGTGCATTTGAACAGCGATGAAACACTTTCTTATGATGTGTTAAATTCATATGAGTAGACAGGGAAGTACATTAATTAAAAGTACATTTGGAGGGGCAGAAATGGAAATAAACCTTGTCATGTGAACCTTTAGCTTACTGCTAAGCTAAAAATGCTATTTCTAGTAATTTATCTGGCACCAGGGCTGGACTGGTAATCTGGCATACTGGGCATTTCCCCTGTGGGCCGATGCATTTTGGGGCTGATCAGGGGCAGACTGGCCATCGGGAGAATCGAGCGGGCCAGTGGGTCGGCCGCGAAACGTGCCGAATGGGCCGCGATAAGCTAAAATGAGCCGCCGACTATTCTGTAATCTGTAATGGAATACATTTCAAAAGTAATCCTCCCAACCCTGAATATAATGCTTGAATCTTTTAAATATTTCCTTCTGATTGGTTAATTGTGGCATTTTGTGGTCAAATATTTTTGTACTATATCTGTTAAACAGTTTCCTACCAAACTGTGCTAGTTTCACGTCTCTTGTATTACTCTGCAATCATGTTCTTCTCACAAAATAAAACAAAAAATCAATTAACTCATATAACAATGAATTGATGCACAGTCACAAGTGTGAATATATTAGCTATTTTTTACTATTTCCTACATTGCTCATCCAATAAAAATGTCACAATTATCCTTTTTATAAATACATTTTTGACTTATTTGTTATTTAAAACGAGTGGCATTTCATGCATAAACATTGGTGATGGAAGTAATTGTGTTGTTATTCTAACATTACGATTAAACATTTTCCCCATGATACTAATGACTTGCCATAACTTGTGTGTGTGACTTTAGCAGCACTTAAAGTCAAACTAACAGCAGAACTCATATATCAACAAAGTTATAATGAGTGCCATGATGCTCTTACAGAAACATTTCAGCCCAGCGCTGGAAATAAACAACAGCTGTTGAAGCTGAAGGTGTAGGTAGAGCGTGCACTAGAGAAGGTGTGATCATTATCAGATACATCACACCAACTGCGGCAACTGGGCTAGGCTGGAAAACGTAGGAGTGAAGACATTTAAGGTGCGATCACAGCTTAACCTGTTGCCTGACCTGGAATTCAAATAAACCTTGTTTTTAATCCAAACAGTTTCATGCTGCACAGTGATTGGTTCCTGCCCCCATACAGTAAGTGCTAAAAGCTAATTGGATGTGACAGATCTCAGCCTCTCTGTTTATTGGATGACTCACTTTTGCAGATATGCCAAGGAAACAAAAATAAAGAGAGTTTTGACATTTCGAAGCTTTGAAAACGTTCAAGGCCCATTAGGGGGTGGAAGTTTGTATAAAGCCATATGTGAACTCAATGAAACATTTAAACAAGACCAAACAGAAAATTACATATGTGAATTTGTGACACCCCCACATCCAGTTCGAATTTCACTGTCATCTATCATCGGTCACGAAACTATCACGGTCATCGAAATAAAAGAAACGGTTCATCATACAGCATATTGTGTCTAGCTGAATTAAATCTACCTTGAGACTACAACAAGACGAGATGAAATCAGGCAAGAATGCAACCTTGCTTTGGACCCACGGCATCTCTTTCTCCTTGTCACAAGAAATAAACACAAACATTCCACCTCTGACAATGGCTCACATTTGTCTCTTGACAAATCTTCTGTTACCCATGAATAAATATTCAAATCAAGTCTCCCAACAAGCAATATTAAAGTTGTGTGCTTCAACCTTTGGGCCATCTCAATTTCCTGCTACTGGGAGTTGCAGCCATTTTTTAAGTTTGAAATGCTAAAATGAAATAATATTAAATTGCTCTTAAAGGGGTTATGTCTACAGTTGTGTGTAAAAAAAGTAGCTTTGGAGGGCAAATTGATGTTGAGGTCGAAGTCGTTCATCAAGATCAATCAAGATTGGAGTTTTGTGCCTTTGAGGCCACATCCACAGTAATACGTTTTCATTTTAAAAACGCATTCATTTCGCCACATTTACACCACTCAGTCACACCAGAATGGAGTTTTCATGCATCATAACACTTTCTCCAGAACCACATACTTTGGAAAAGGATGACTTAAGGAAACTGAAAACAGAGTTTTCGAACTTCAAACAGATTAGTGTGGACGTGGCCATCGTTTATTGCCCCCTTTAAACCTGGCGTTGCTTTTTGGTGATTGGAACACAATCGAATAACACTTGAACACATTAAATGGAAGGTCTGGAGTGGTGGTGGCGTAGTGTGCTAAGCGCATACCTTGTAATCAGAAGGTAGGTGGTTCAAACCCCACAGTCACCACCATTGTGTCCTTAAGCAAGGCACTTAATTCCAGGTTGCTCTGGGGGGATTGTCCCTGTAATAAGTGTACTGGAAGTCACATTGGATAAAAGTGTCTGCCAAATGCATAAATGTAATGTAAATGTTTAAATGCACTTTTGTGAATGGATTGTGATCAGTTTTCAATAAATATTTCAGAATTAAGATGTCTTCAATGTTAATAGACATAGACCCCCTTTACATCTGGCAACTGAAACCTATTGGCTATTAAAAAATATAACCAGATTGGGGTTATTAATGATAATACGGTATGAACTAAAATTAATTTGCTCTTAATGGAGTTCCATTTACTGCTGTGTATGCTGTGTCCAAAAGTAGCTTTGGATGCCAAATTAGCTTGAGATTGTTCTCAATGAAATGCATCATTCAATATTTTAATAAACCAAATGTGCTTTTGTGCTTGTTTGTATGCTCTTCTATTATCGTTTGAGGAGCATAGTTGAAGGCGGCAAATAAATGGAGTGCAAATGTGCTTTTGTGATGCAGACGGACTATCAAATGATGCACTCTTTCATTCAAGAGGAAAATTTGCTACATCGCTCAACAGCTGGGAAAAGAGCGGGAAGATGATTTGTATCAGAGCACAGCGTTCACACAGCTTTTCCTGAGGAACATTATAGGCAGTACCGATTTTTGTGTGTGTTCCTGTTACACTTGGACAAACAATGATAATACTCCAAGCGGGAATCAGATGTTTGAGAGAAAATTAACTTCTGCTGAAAGTGAGGTGATATAATCAGAGATTGCTTACATGCTGTGTATCTATGCTACACACCAAAACAACTGGGGTTGTCACACTGACTTGCATAGAAACATGAATAATTTGCATATAATTATAATTAAAATATATATCAAATGGTAATTTGTTACTGTCTCTTCATATACAAGAAACTCATCTAATATACTGTCTTCGACAAATAAACGGAAATAAATGAAAAATATAATATTATTATTGCTCTATTTAACTGCTTTGCAACAATACTTGATAATAATATTTACACTTTCAGGGGAAATAATGTACAGCGTGAGTTATCTTAAATGTTAAACTACAGTAAAATAAATATCTGCCAGCGGAAGATCGGAGAGAGAGAGAGAGAGAGAGAACTATGGGCAGCTGCCCTGTAAGGAGGAGGGATGCACCGTAGTAGAGTCCTCGCCACCTCCATCCACCCTAACAGAGCAGCCACGGCCATCCGCCGGGGTACGGAGGAGCCTGGCTGTCTGGGAACGGAGGAATGGCCGCCTACCGCGAGGGGAGGAGGGACTCCTCACCGACCGCCTAGAGCAGACAGGGCCGCTGCCAGAGGTGGAGCAGACCCCCTACCAGGCACTGAAACGTGGCGGGATCTGAGACCGCCGACCGCAGGCGGGGAGGGGTCCCTGGCCGACTGCCTGGAGCGGGATAACTGCTGCCAGGGGCGTGGGAGACCCCTTCTGTCCACTGAAAATGCGGCGGGGCGTTCCATCCACCAGGGGCCGGAGGACTGCCTCCAGTCTGCCCGGGAAGGCATGGTTGTCATCCACTAGAGGGTGACAACTAATGCACATACAAGTATATCATTATTAATAAAATTGTATGTCTCATGGCCAAAATGAATAATGAACAAAAATGAAGTGTCATTTGATCATTATGAATATACTGAGAAACGGTATGGATGTTTAGGAGGAAATCTCCCAGCATGATCAATAGAGTGAGGGTCTAATTAACATTTGTAAGCACTGATTTTATCGGAAACTCCTCTGCCTGGGACCCTGACCTCGGAAAATCAGTGAACGACACGTCACCTCATCTGTTAAGACAGAACTGGCCAGGCATCACAGTATGGAGATATTCACCTCAATGTGGCTGAGGGAGTGAGGGAATTCAGATCAGCCCATCTCTAGCGAGGAGGAAGAAACACTGCTCTATGTTTTTCTCCTCCTGATAGACCAGCTTCTTTTAGTTGTCTTACCTAGATGTGTAGATGCCACAGAAATCTTCCATTTGCATACCAATGATGAGTTAGATCTTGGTGTATAAATATACAATCTGACAATGAATCGATGGTACACTTCACAATAAGGTTGGATTTGTTAACATTAGTTAACTACACTACATGCTAACTAACTAACAATAAACAATATTTTTACAGCACTTATTAATAATGGTTCATGTTAATTTCAATATGTACTAATATTCTTTATATTAAATGTTGTAAATGTTAACATTATTTAATGCACTATGATCTAACATGTACTAAATGAACAATAACAAATATTAATAAATATTTAATTATTAGTTCATGATACCTAATGCATTTACAAAGGCTAACAAAAAAAACCTTATTGTAAAGAATTGATTTGATTCTTTAGTAAATCTGACAAATCTTGAATCTCACAAATACTATCAAGAACATTTCTGGGTCATGTCACCCCAAAAATAATAAAAAAAATAAAAATAAAAATATATAAAAAAATGTAATAATATATATATATATATTTAGATATAGTAAATACACATTGTATTTTATATACAGTATATATTAAGAAAATTAAGGCTGGAGTCATTACCATAACGCCAATGTCACAATGCAAAAAATCATAATGATTCTAACAATGAGCTTCATTTTATTTTATTTAAATATATTTTTTATGTAAATATAGATATACTGTATACTGTACACACACACCTATATATAGCAAATAAATTGACTAAATTATTTTCAACAATATTCTGAAGAAATGTGCGGATGGAGGGCAAAGTTAAAATATTGACAAAATTTACAAAAACAATACACCAAGTGTGCATGCTCAAGTGCTTTGTTTTGGATAAGAAATGGACAAATAATTAATTGGGTAATATTATCTAGTTATTACAATTCATTATTAAATTCCATAATCAATGCATTGAATTTTCACTGTCAGGCATTTTTACACCCCTTGCAATGGTGTCTCTACTTGGGGCAGGTGGGGCTGAACACCACCAGATCTGGCATGGCAGAATCATACATTATATTTCAAAAATTATATATTTTCTGCATCTTAAACTTGTTTTATGTCCATTATACAAGAGGGAAATTCTATAATTATTAAGGTCTGTTGCATTGAAGTCATTTAATCATTATTTGCCCCAAGATTTGATCATATGGATTTCAAGCTGACTGACTACAATAATGATTTTTATTTTGAGGGAATTTGAGCTGAAAGGTCAGATCTGGTTTATATTGTTTGTCATGCATTAATTAATCGAACATTACTCATGTGTGTTGATCGTAATGAGTTTATAAGTTTACTTTTTGAATGAAGTTACTGTTACATGTTTACTAATATTCATGACTTTTGAGTATTTTATAGCATTGGTGCAGTTTGAGATTCCCAAATTGTGTGTCTCTAAATGTGTGTGCCGCTGTTTTATTTGGCTATTTTTTTCTTTTACCTCAGTCACAGACATGCACTGTTGTTATCACTTTATATCGTCCTTTTTGTAGATTTAAATTGTTTATTTTTCTTGCCTGACGAATACCTAATGGTCTAAACATTGCAAGCAAGCCTAAGCCAATAAAGAATTTTTGGAGCAATAAATCAGTGTTTGGACACTTGCCATTTTATCCTTTTAGCAGATGTTTAAACAGATCTAAAAGCCACTATAGGTACAAGGTGTGAATGTATGCTCATCTCAAGTTGTCGATCATGTACAGATTTCATAGCACAGTAATATTTATTCATTTATTTAGCGTGTAACCATCTCTCTATTGTAACTTTCTTGTTATATTGCATATTTCTGCTTATTATTTTCATGTTCAATAAAGTATTTCATTATTATTAAATCCTCTTTTTGCATTTTTATATTACAGTCTTTTATTTTTTGCAGTATATAGACCTACTATTGTAGTAAAGTGGTTCACTTGCATTATCCACTGAGGCTGTAGATTGTAATATTGTAAAGAAGCGTGTCTTCAATTGGACTCATCTCAGCCATTTCACCTCTTACAATTATATGTGTAGTACAATACATACATTTATCTGTATTGTGTAGTGGATAAAATGCTTTAATCTATAAAAATCTGTTAGTGACGCTGCAGAGCATTTTCAAAACGCAACCCCTAACATGTTGGGTCAGGTGACTGTTTCTGCCCCACCAGAAATAAATGAGCCCGAGACACTGACCCCTAGTATGGACAAAGTCTTCTGTTCTACACAATCACTGGAGTTCGTTGAACTGCTCAAGGCACAGCAGTGAAATAAAAATAAAAAAATGCCCTGAGCAACATTTAAGCCTGCTGTGGTGCAAATTTCCACTGGTTTGGGTCATTAGGACCATCTGTGGGGCAACATCCACCTCTAAGTGCTTTTAAATTCAGACAAGCTGTTTGTGTACTGAATGTTTTTCCTGAGAAAAATCCTGGTAATGCTGTTTATCAGGAAAAGCACTGACGTGCTTGAGCCAAAGAAATCATTAAATGGTACCTTAGTGCAGCATTTCATAGGCTGGCCTTTCTACAACCCGGTCATGGTCAAAGCAAATAAAACAGCGAAAAAGGGGCACCAGCGCGCTGAAGCGATAGCAACCCGCTCTCAGCAATGAAACAGGCCTCAGGCATGGCCAGAAGAAGTGAGGTCAACTTTAAACCAGAGCTTTTCACTGTATTTATAAAAGAAGAAAACATAACAAATAAAAAGGTATTTTCATGTGTCAAAAAGTGCTCTCAGTGGGTCTCATGCACTAGAGGGTTACACACTTGAAGTTGTTAACAAAGAGCCATTTTAAACCCTGGGTTAACATAATTCTGCAACATGAGGTCAAAAGTTTCACTGATGAAAAAGATCTGTGTTTGTCTAAATTCGAATCACTGCCCCCAGTGACCAAAACTGGAAGTGTTGTTGAACATATAGGCAGGAGTGAGCTCCAGTTTCAAGGAGAAATATCCACAGAGAGGTGCTATATGTGAGTATTTTAGTTGTAATGATGTAATACAGTCAAGAGGAATGCATATTTTATTAACTTAACCCCCTAACCCAAACCTAACCGTCAATGGAGTAAAAACTTACATTTAATTGCAAAAATGCAACCTCCAAATCGCATTCACGAATGCTTATGTGAACGTGTTAACTGATTCCAAAGGGACCAGAACCTGTGTCTCAGAGGTTAATGGAGGGATCAGTAGTGCTTGAGGGAAATGTGTTGAACTCACAAAATTTTGAACTCACAAAAATGTCCGATGGGGGAATTGTGCTTGACAGTAATTTGGATGAATGGGGTTGGTTTCAGTGTACATTCAGCGTACTTTCGGAAGCAGCATGACGATTTCTCTTGTGATCATGTTAGAGAAAACACATGGCTCTGAAAGGGAGATAACACTGAGACCAAATTGCTTGCAAAAAGCATTATAGCAGTTCTCTGTAGTTTAAAAAAACAAAAACATTTTAACCCAGCGTGGGGTAAATATTTCAAAGCGCACAATTGGAAATGGTCAGCGGGAAAGAGCTTTGGCAGCTGGTGCCTGGCAGGGCTCTGTGGTGGGGACGTGACGCAGCTTCCTTCACAAATGAGGACAGATGGAGAGGGTGAGTGACCCAGCACACAAAACTTGTTGTTAGATATTCATTATTACATGACCTGTGTTGGTGAGCTGTCTCTGCTGTTCATTATCAGCTTTGGTATTCAGTAAAAACAGGGGACTAACAAGTAATCACCTCCCAAAGGAGAATGTTGTTGCTCAGAGGGAGTTGCTCTTTCAAAGACCAGGAGACTAAATAGAGTTCAGTTATGTTTTTTTACACTATTTACTATGTCTCAGATGTTTCTCCTAAAATTCTCTAGGAGATGTAAAAAGAAACAACTATGAATTAGCATTTTCTGAACCCGGAATATTCCAGTCGTGGGTGAGGCCTGCTCTAACGTGACGTCACTTTAGAGCAGAAACGAAAACCATTCATTTGGGCACTGTTTTTGATTAATAGAAATATAAGAAAGAGGAGTGGGTGGACTTTTAACATTATAGGGTGGTTGTGTACACACACTGCCGACTCACATTTATGTACAAACACCATGTAAAAGTGATTTTTGCATAATAGGTCCCCTTTAAAAACAATAGTGTAGAGACACAGATAATAAAACCTCATTAAATCACTGTGTCTGTTATTTGTGTAATTAACAGAGAAACATCAAGTTTAGGCCTGTTTTTAAAAATGTGCTCCATTGTTCTACACACTAATGAACAATGCTCACAGCTAGATCGTCTAATTTGCTCTTCCGTGCCCTAGGAGGGCTGCCAGTGGCAAATTGATACCAACACAAATGACATAAAGTTACAAGGCAGCATTGTCCTCAGTAGTCAAACGACAGGGACGACGGATGGAGTCGCATCGTGCGAATACGTTATCGATATGGTCACATCATTTGAGTGAGAGAGTGCACAGCAAATTGATTTAGGCTGATATGTGCTTAATTAAGAAGAGAAATCTTCCACAGGGGAGTTTGCAGTTCCTCGCTGTCTGCCTGTGTAATTTATAAGTCAGCCTCAGAGTTTCCACACCTTCTGTATTCAAGTGCGAGGGAAACAAAGACTGTATTGACTCAACACAGAGCAGACTAGCCACTAATTAGGGAGCGAAAGGGACAATAGCACTGAGGTACAGTGGCTGTCACAGCTGTTGTGTGAAATTTTCAAAGATTTCAAAGTTCACAAGAGGAAAACAAGGACGAAGACGGAGAAAAAAAGCTGTTGAGATACCATGATACGGACCACACTACATAGGCTAACATAAGCAGAAAATCAATATGAGTGATGTGCGTGGCTCCCTGAGGAGCACACAAACACAGCCATTGCACCGAGGTAATAACCACAAAACAATGAACTCACTTTCTCTGTCAGAAGCTCCAGTCACCATCAACATTACACATGGCCCTTAGGTGGAGAGACACTTGCATTTGAGCTAAACATAGTATTGTCCTGGTCGTTAAAGCTGTAGCCTTGTGGGTGAACCAGAGTTGGAATCACACCTCAAAGTCCTTTCCTGATCGCCCCCTTCTCCTCAAGCATTTCCTCTCACACTCTCCTCACTGACTAACCTAATGAACCAAAAAATGTATAGAAAAATACCAAAAATATAACAAAATAAATTGTCATGGTGGCTCAGTGGGTAGCACTGTCACCTCACAGCAACAAAGTCCCTGGCTCGAGTCCCAGCTCACCCATGCCATTTCTGTGTGGAGTTTGCATTTTCTCCATGTTTGTGTGGGTTTCCTCTGGGTGCTCTGGTTTCCCCCACAGTCCAAAAAACAAAACATACAGGTTAAGTGAATTGGAAACTCTAAATTGCTTATATGTGTGAGTGTAACAAACAATAGTTAGATAAACAGTCCCAAGAGCAGAGGAACAGTTCAAAGGATTTATTAACATTAGTAATGAGCAGTCACTGGGATGAGGAATGTAGAACACCAGATGCAGCAGCGGGAAGCGATCTCCAATGGCGTGTGTGTTGTGGTCTCACAAGGGGAAATCCATGAAGAGTGTGTTGAGGAAGTCAGGAACAGATTAGCAGAATCCTCCGTTGAAGCTTAGTGAGATGCAGAACAATGCCCAGCAGAGATGAGTAAACTTAACTCCCGACACATGGGCAGAGCTGAGGGATCCTCCATGGAAGACCAGCTGGCACGCAGCAATACTGGAAGTCAACCATACACCCGACACGCGGGCACCCAACAGATACACGAGAAAGGACCAACTAGGCAGAGAGGGAAGTTAGTACTCAACATCAAACAGCCATCTATAAAGCAAACACATTACAAACTACAACAAACTACATTCAACATTAAACAATCCAGCCAAGGACATGACACACACAAGGGGATTAAAAGTGCCAAACCAGGAACAGGTGCCGCTCGCCAGCTGAAAGTTGCCAGTGGCACCTGAAACACATGAGGAACAAAACAAACAGGGAACGATGATGCCACGGTCCTCGTCAGACAAAAACCCAACCTGACAAAGTGACAGTGTGAATTTGTATGTCTCTGTGTGTTATGGACTGGCCACCTGTCTAGGGTGTTTCCAGGGATAGGCTACATCACTACCCACAACCCTACATAGGACAAGCGGTTATAGAAGATGGATGGATGGCTGTAATAGATGATATTAAGAAAATTCACAGTATACATACTGCTTGCTACTTTCCTTCAAATCCAGCGGGAAGCATACTACTATGAACATACCCCAAGGTAATGTGACATGACAGGATCTCCTTTCAAGTATATGCTGTGAACAGAAATAACATGTTTTATCTTCTGGGTAATGAAACCAGATAAAAAGAGAGAATGAAATACCATGATCATCTCTGATTCATTAATAAATGTATAGCAGAAAGGAGATCCAACATTTCCATGGCACAAACGCTGTGGTGGGAGTATAATTACAGATAACATACCCTCTGTACTAACAGTAGGGAACAAAAAAAAATGACTCAACCAAATAACATGAAATAACACAATCATAACCCAGCATGACTGTGGAGGACATGCAGTTTAGAAGCAGGGTTGCTGACAAGTGCATATACGAAGTCACAGCTGCATGTGTGGCACCCAAGGCCAATTTATCTCGTAGCATTCAACTTTAGTTTTTCTACCCACATCCACCCACCACCAGTGGTGAAATACAGATCAATAGTTAAGATGGCAAGAACACAGACTGCTAGATTAGAGTTTAGGATGAAGCAAAGATCTTTGACAGAAAAAGCACCACTGAAAGAATCAACACTTTTAATACTGCTCAAGGGCAAGTTTTGCAAGGTCAAGCCACCTTTATGCAAAGTCGACGACTCTTACCCAGGGAAACTGAGAAAATTAGGCTCTTTAAAATGTACCCCTTGGGCGAGTATCAGCAGACAGGATGCAGAAGTGCTTCATTGTGCCCTTGTTCGGTTGTAATTCCTCAATCGATTGCACTATAGTGTCCTCTCTGCGAGTGGAGACATTACCAGGGCGTTTCCATTCAGCCCTGATGATAGGCAGTTCACTTGAATGCTTTAATGTCACAGTATAGTCAGCAGATTTCTGTCCTTTCAGTCTATCTAGAGCCACAGGAACTGATCTTGTCAAGTTTATCTGTGTGTATCCCGCAAGACAACATGCATCAGCTGTATGATTCATGTTGTTTTAAGGTGAAGTGTGTAATTTCTGCACTGCTAGTGGCACCAAATGGAATTACAAAAAGTAAGTATGTTTTCAAACTACCTTAGCCAACAACCCTTAGACTCAAGCCATTTTGCACTTTCTGATTCATAAAAAATAACAAGTGATAAATGTTTAACGTGGTAATAAACAAGACCACAATAATGAACACACCAACCAGAAAGCGTGGCACAGGAATCAGGTCGTCCGATAACATCGCAGGATTGAACAACAGCTGGGTGTGCGGTGGACACAGCACACAAGGTAGGATGGTTCTTCTGGTAACTAGTAAGTGTAACGACAGTGTCATTTCTGAGATCACTGTTGTAAAAGCAACGCCAACTCTGGTTTTACTTCATTCTCTGGGTCTTATAGCAAGTCTTTAAATTTGACCAAAACTACATTTAGTTTCCTGTGTACACGTCTGCTATTGGTATTTATATACCCCTGGCTGAACAAGCTGCCATGCCCCTAAGTCTTGCTATAGGTTGAGCTAGAAAGGGATGTGTGGGGCTGGACGGGTCACTCAAAATATAAATATCAATGTTGTGAAAGTTTTTATACTTTTGGGGGAGGTAAACCCATGAATGTCTTCCTTATAGTTGTCAATGAACAATAAACTGCTGTAATAAAGTATTTTGACATAAAAAAGTTACATCATATTTAACAGTGTAAATTTGACAAAGAATAACTTTTAATTTATGTCATGTTTCATAGTATTAAACCGAAGATGTAAATGGTGTGGCATTAATAATTTCTCTGTTCTGTTTTCTCCAGTTCGCTTACAAGCTAACCAGTTAGCATATTAGCTTAGCATATGCTAGCCATTTCTCCTCACTGTCACCACCTATAGATACAGCAGTATAATCTTTGTCGTCAGGGGTTAGGGATATTTGTAGGGTTGCTGACACAAAAAAACACAACAAACACTGTGTATGAATGTGACATCCTACTGTTGCAAGACTTTAGCATTTCACCTGTTACATCACCTGTATAGGTATGTCTTTTAGTGGGCGTGTCTTGTAGTCTTGCAGGGTGCAGACAGCTGTCTGACACTTCTGGATCTAGTTGAATATGCTTACTGTCTTACATGCGTTAATGTGGTGGTACTCAAGGGGGCAATATTTACCTTCAGAAGTCTGCGCCATTAAACTGGATGTGGTATTATTTAGGTAAGTTGCTATAAATTTAATGACTAACTTACTTGCTCAGCTATATTCTTTTCAAACTTGTGTTCTGCCATGGCAGTAGTTGACGTGTGAGAAAGCTCACGGTAGAAACAGACACTAATATCCGCTATAGCAATACTTAATTTTTTTTTTTTTTTTTAAAAAAGCAACACGTACTTGCTTTGTGTTATGATTTGCTGTCTGACACATTTTGCTAAGCAACTTATGTAAGATACCGAGCTTGCATAGCTGGAAGCATCTTACGTAAAGTATGTTTCAGCCATGAAAATGTATTAAAATAAGTTAGCGTTAGCATGAGTGTGCAAAGCACACACAGAAAGATTCAGTACAATTGTTTTTTTATTTTTTTATTTAATATTATTTTGAACTATTTTTATAGATACCTTTCAGTTTTAAATTAAATGTCATTCTATTTTTTATTCAGCATTATTATCAATGTCTGCCAACATTGTTGCCTCAAAATGTGGCCAATATCTTATTTAAAAAAAAGGGCCAGCATAATTTTAAAGCTGACATTTTGAAACAGCCTTCATGTTTGGAATGTATGATGTCTTAAGATGCTATCTAGGTAGGTAGATCACTAGGTTTTGGAATAGAGCTTGGAACAGTACCAGTCCAGAAATAAACCAAAAATGTCATTTGATTTCAAAGTCCTTTAGGAGGGTTTTAATTCCATTTAGTGTTATATATTTCTCAAGGTTCTACATTGGCCATGGAGGTGTGAAGAGTGAAGGGCTCAAAAACACACTGACCGAGCATTCATGTATAGATCATGATCATCAATGGAAGAATCACCATCTCAGGTGTGGAGAGAAGTCCAAACATCTAAGTACAATAAAAAAAATCTCACATTTGAGGAAGTTCTGGGAGATTTGCTTGCCTACATCTATGCTCTGTTTGATGTTCAACAGAAATCCCCATATGAAATCGCAAGAGTGCTTAGAGGTCGTAATACAGGAAATCCCTGTATTTTTCTTCTTCTTCTAGAAGAAACGAAGGCAGTTAAAACCAACAGTCAAATCCCAATAAGCCGCTGATCAGCGGAAATCAGAGGGATGAAAAGCGAAATCTATTATCCATAAGCTCAGTTTGAAATTTCTCTTTGCTGATGAATCCAGTTCCCAATGGAGCCAATGGAATCTCTGTGTTCTTCAGGGTTTGCCAAGAAAGGAAAAATACCTTGAGCTTCTAAAGCACATTGAGACTGTGTATTATGCGGAGCACAAACAAGGTAAGGCAACTTTAAGACCTGCATTTCTCCTTCCCAGCCTTTGACAGTGCCCATAAATTGACACTTCCCTGGGCGTTTAGCAACTGAACGAGAGGCACTTTGGAGAAGTCTGTGCAAAAGTTCACAAAATCTAGCAGCAAAGGCTTGGAATATCTATTTTGAGTCTTTTAAGATATGTTAAGATTTTACTGTTCCATTGAACACTTCCCAATTACATTTACAATGATGCCATTATTTTTCATGTGAATTGTGAACTTTCTTGGAAAACACTTTACGTCTCAGACAGGTAAGAAACTTACATAACAGCAGGGAGTCTTCAAATGTTCCAGAAAGTATTTTGGAATTATGTGTGCAAATACATGTCTTACTAAACAGACAATCCCATGAATAATGCATCCAGTTTCTGCAACCTTGAGGAATAACAATAAGCTTCTGACTTTTCTAGAGTTATAATCCTTATTACAGGTTCACTGGGTTGTCATAGAATCTAATCTCTCAAGTTAACCCACTTATATACATACGGTATATTGACTCCATTTACATTTCAAGAAACCTGAATTATATACTTCTTGGTTGGTTTCTTCCAGCATTAGATAATCAGTCTGTTAACTTGCATATTATAGCACTGAATAAAAGGAAATTGGTTCTATATAGGCGTTAGCCTTTAAAGAAAGAACGCAATGAACTGTTGAATCAAAATGTGCTTGTTGGAAATGTTTATTAGACAGGAAGTCATTAGAATGTAAATGTGTTAGCAGTCTCAACCTAATTTTCTCCACACTCACAAAATACATAAATATTTGACATTTATCAACCTAATTTGCTGTTCAAACATTCAAAGCTGTAAATTTGTTATAGCTACACTTTTGTTTCTGTTAAAAACACGGTATTTAAAATAGACAAGACATTGTATTTGGCAAAATTACAACAATCTTGCTATTTCGTTTACAGATACTCAAGTACGATTTTTATGAAGATCTTCATTCGACATTCGCAACAAGTCAGTCTCCTAAAATGCGACCATAAAAAAGGTGAAAATAAAAATCATACTCAAGTTAATTTGAGAATCAATAGGAACTATAAATGAACAAATCACACTGAGTTAGGTGATAAAAATTTTTACTAAGAAGAAATAACTGGTCTCGCTCCTTATATATTTACCATTATTTAATTAGCAAAAAATTTTACAACTAACTTGGCAAGATTCGGACAACAAAATAAATTCCCATGCATTATGCACCAACATTCATGAAGGCTTTTTGCAGATGTTTCACTACGAATTTGAGAAGTGCAAACATGTCTGTCATCTACAAAAGCATCTATGCATGTTTAGGGATATATGAAAATGTGTAATAATCATTCAAATCTGCTATACGTACAGCCCTGCTATTATTACCTGTATTCTTACTAGTAAATGAAACATAGAGGGCTGTCCAAATGTGCCAATCCAGTTTTGAATTGGAATGCAATTACTGATAAAGTGTGAACATGAATGGCAACCATATTATCCAATGACAGGTTGAATCTCTGTAATACCCGTGCACAGATAAAATATCTTTTTTACTGGGCTGTACCCTTTCTAGACATCCAGCAGCAATACAGTGCAGTAAATTGGTTGCCCAGCAAGCTTTTACAGTGGAGTCTATTACAGTGAATGTTTAACACTCTATTTGCATCCTAATAAAGCATCTTTGAGTTCAGGGCATCCATTTCCATACAGCCCACCTGTTCCTTTGGCACGACACTTGGCAGAACTCCTTGAAAAACCATCTGCATTTACACTGTGTGGGCAAAGGTTCTCCATGCAAAAACCCTAGTTAGAACTCTCTACAACCCCCTAAACTCAATGCTTACTGGCTATGATGAGCTTACATAGCCCCATCCACAGTACCTTTTCAATTGCAAAGATTGGTGGAATAAACAACTCTTGAGTAAACTCTTTTTTTTTTTTCTCCCCCAAAAACATTTTCACATCAGCAAGGATGGCAGTTTATACTGTGAAATGTTACTGATTTGTCTAATCTTTGACAGATTTTCAGTAATGAGAATAGAGACTATATTGAAATGTGTTTTCTTTTTTTACAAAAGCAATGACCTAATTTCAAAGAAAACACTACACTGGGAATATCCTCGGTGCTAGCATTAATACAGATGAGTTCTAGCACCATTTGGCTCTATAAAAAGTACAAAGTACTTTAAATGGTGCATTAACCATTTAAAAAAAGTTTTCAAATCTTAAGGCAAAACTTGTCTCAACCTTTATAATACATATTAGCATTGATAAATCTATGACAAATCTTAGAAAACACCATGTTTTAGAGTTAATTCAGGGGCTTGTGATATTTGACAAGTAAACCTACAATCTAAGACCTAAAAAGTGCATAAAAATGCAGTCATATCCCTGTATCATCTCTCGCTCGCTAAATATATTTATATTAATATTTAATAAAAATAACCCAGTCTATTTATTTTACATTAAACTGGGAGTTTGGATTTGTAAACCCAAAGAGATTAAAGATGAAAAATCTGTTGTCATTTACTCACCCACATGTACTTTCAAACTCTATGAACACATGAGATGTTAGGCAGAACATGAGAAAGTCATACAGGTTTGGAAAGTCACAAGGATGAGTAAATGAAAGAAGTTTCATTTTTTGGGTGAACTATCCCTTTAAGTGTAAAAGTGCAAATGGTGGGGTTGGTGTTCGGGGTGCAACGTTAGAGCTGCGAGACTTTCCTCGGAATGGGTCTGGGTCTGGGAAACTGGTCGGGTCGGAGCGGTTCGGTGTCTTGCTTTCGTATCTGGTGGGGTTTTGGCGGAATTGGCGGTGCGTCAACATTTGGGTGAATCGACAGGCTTGGGGGAAGGGGCATCTGCCTGCGGGGGTTTCGCTCGTGGATGCAGTAAGGAGGCGGAGTCTTGTTCTCCCGTCGAAAGAACTCATCCGAGCCACTGGAGGCGGAGTTTGGGAGGGCGTGGTCAGCGGGCGTGGTCTCGGTACCTGAGGCCTCAGAGACACTACAGCGACTAAGCGAGGAGATGCCACTGCTGTAGCTTCCCGAAAGCATTGGCGAGTTGGACACCAACCCTGCAGACTGGCATTCTGTGGGCGAGGGGGTAAGCGGGGGCACCACACTCTGCAAATATAAAAAAAATACACACAAAGAGAGAGAATGGATGAAGATTTGAGCTTGTACTGTAGTTGGGTAGATGATGCATAATGTTTTCATTTAGTCTGTATTGCACTGAATGATTTCTCAATACACGGAAGTATTCATAAGTTATTTAAAATTCTAATTCAACATTTTTGATGCATAATTTTTTGAGAAAATAATCACAATGTAACAGGGAATGAAACTGTCAAATACAACAAAAGCAACTTTCCACATCATAGAGCTGATCTGAGCACTGGAAGGTCAAACTACAACATTCAGCGATTTTGGCTCTATTCCTTTGAGGCAAAAATGTCTCTTTTAATTATGAACCTAATTTCTAAGAAATTAAATCTGCAACTAAGACTGCAGCTTTTTCGAGAATTTAATTTCACTGAATAAAGTGTATTTATTCTGACTGCACACTGGAGAGAACTTCAAACTAAAATCTTCTGCTGGAATAATTCATCTATGTAAAGCAATTAAAAACAGAATATACACACTCGAGAATGGTGAAACAGTTCGCTTTCAAATACACATACCAATTGCCTTTGTTCATTAATTTAATTTCCTGCTAAAAAGACCATTATAAGTTGAGTTTTGGATACTGGCGTGCTGGTGTCACCACCAGGTTGCTTAACTAGCATCACCAGAAAGACTTGTTTCACCAGAAGGAAAAAGGTCAATATGGCATTTGTAGGAATGGTCAGTTTTTCAAATCAGCTATAAAATTGTGCTTCTTTAGCTTAAACCTGGCTTAAAAACCTTGACTGATCCTTAAAAAAGCTTTCTGACAGGAAATAGCTTGCCTTAGGGCCTAGGTATAAGGGTCACTGACAAAAAAAGGTTGTCTGAGGTGTTACAAATTCTAAAAAATATTTTTGTTCATGTAAGTTTCAAACAATTTTGAAAAACATTCCTAGCATTTTCTACAACAATTTATTTAATGCCTTGAAAAATGTCATGTGGTGTTACCATCAAGTAAAAGGTATTAAAATAATTTCCTTGCTCCTTGAATACACGCAAGTGTACACAACTTAATCATTAATTTAAAACTTTTTTAAAAATTTCAAGGAATTTATTTATTTATTTTAAATAAAGAAGTTTTATTATGTTTACTTAATGTGATCTGTACAAAATGAGCCTTTTCATAAAAATTGTCAAAATACATGAGGGATGTCATAAAAATACAGACATATAGATTATTGATCAGCATGTTATTTTATCGATACATTTTTGAGGCATTGATATATTAACATCAGCTGACATTTAAATTAAAAGACTACTTTTAGACTGTTTTCACTTCACTGCCAGTTGCATTCCATTCAACCTTGTCTGACGTAATAGCTTTTAGGAGACCACAAGGGGGCGACATAACATTTACTGAAGCTGGTAGCAGCGTAAAAAAGGCACAGATATAACACACACTTTTGAGCTGATGGCAGTCCGAAGTTATGAAGGTATTTGTACTTCTCTAAGTAGGGGCAGACTGGGACTAAAAAGTGGCTTTCTGGCCCAGAGTGGCCCACCAAACCCAGCCCGCAACGCACCACACCAGCTCATTGATTTCATTTTCTGGCTCAATTAAAAAAAAATTGGTTGGGGAAAAAAAAAACTTTCAAACATAAAACCACTGTAAATGTGATGAGGTGATTTTTTAGAGAAAGCTCTAAAAAATAAGCACTTTATAGCTCAGACAAATAACATGTCCGAAAAATATTTCTTCCCAAGATACAGATGTAAAAATAAAAATGTAAAAATGTACATGAAAGTACAAGGGAAAGTGTGTATTTAAGGTGCTGTGACATGTCAACATAAAGATCTTAATCATCCCCAGATTATTCTTGAGAAAAAGTGAAAAGCCCTATGCTTTGACAAGCGCTGTTTCTGTTATTCTTTAAACAATGTAAGCCTCAAAGACTCTAATAGCTACAAAGTAATTTTTTCATGACTTATTTTCTGTATTTTTATCAGGCATGAGCATTATTCAGTAAGCTGCACGTCAGCTCCCAGTGGTATAAATATATTATGCAATTATTATGAGTTAATGTGCACATACGGAAATGTGTAAGTCATTTCAGTTTTCAATAAAGCCATTATATGGATTTTACCTTACAGAGTTTTTGGAATATTCACTCTGTAATGAGTCTGCGCGGGCATGTTGGAGCCCAGGGCGGCCGGTACTTGCGCAGCACTGGGCTGGCCCAAATTACCCAGCAGCCCACTGGGAAAATGGCAGGTGCTCCTGATGTCCAGTTATTCACAAGGTCCTTTGCTGTTGTTCTGGGATTGATTTGCACTTTTCACACCATACTATGTTAATCTCTAGGAGACAGAATGCGTCTCCTTCCTGAGCTGTATGATGGCTGCATGGTTCCATGGTGTTTATACTTGTGTACTATTGTTTGTACAGATGATCGTGGTACCTTCAGGCATTTGGAAATTGGTCCCAAGGATGAACCAGGATTTTGTTTTCTGAGGTCTTGGCTAATTTCTTTAGATTTTCCCATGATATAAAGCAAAGAGGCACTGAGTTTGAAGATAGGCCTTAAAAATACATCCACAGGTACACCTCCAATTGACTCCTATTAGCCTATCAGAAGCTAATTGTCTAATTGTCTAAAGGCTTGACATGATTTTCTGGAATTATCCAAGCTGCTTAAAGGCACAGTTACATTTTGACACACTGGAATTGTGATATAGTCAATTAAAAGTGAAACGATCTGTCTGTAAAGAATTGTTGGGAAAAATTACTTGTGTCAAGCACAAAGTAGATGTCCTAAATTACTTGATATTCATGTAATTTATATATATATATATATATATATATATATATATATTTATATTTAAAAATAATAATTTTACTTCTAAAATTATCTTACCTGATTTTAGGTTGTTGTTTTTGGGTTTTTTGGTCACATGACAAAAGAATAGCTACCTGCATGTTGATTACACTAGCTGAATTTGATTTGGTGGAAAAATGATTTGCAATTATTTATATTTTAAAACATCATTGTTCCAATGCTTAATTAATTTGCTTACTACACCACAATTAGACATTTTTTACTTTAAGCCCCATAAGATATCCAAATTACTTTGAGTTTTAAACATTCATCAGAGAAGAGGTGCATTCAAGTAACTGCTTTGTGTGAAATGCATTTTTGAAAAACATAATAAACCAGAAACCCATAATCCAGAGTAAACAGCCTGTACTAGCATGAAAATTTGAGCTGGTCACAGCTGGTCTTGTCAGCAGGGTTTAAAATCTATGACCCAAATGTATGCATAACTTTTCTGTCATTTTGACAGTGAAGACTCTCGATTTCACATATGTATAGATGTTCTTGTGTGTGATATTTCATATAGCTCCAGGTTTGAGTGAATTTATTTTTGTCCATCAGTGGTCAAGAAGGTCACACTGTCCTTTTCCGATCCACTGACCCCACTAGACGTAGAGAGTTTTCCTTCCTTTTCATATGGGTTGGGAGCTTGGCAAAATGTTTAAAGGGTGATTAGCAGGTCTATGTGCTTTGCTGAATACCAGGGTACAAATCAATATGCGGAGCAAGGCGAGAACTCAAGGAAACGGCAAGGAATATAATTATCTGCAATAGAAATAGCAGGAAAAGAGGAGGTGAGGAGTACGGGTTTCTGAGTATCCATCAAACCGGCAACTCATCTTTAAGGGCTGTTTTGTGGTGTGCTGAATGAAGAAAATGTGCTTGAAGGAAGGGTTGATAATTGCAGCTATGACCTTTTTCAAGGTTTGGTGACCCTTTTCTGGCTATTGTGTCCAACAATATTTGACATACAGACTAGATTTAAACATCTGAAGCAAAACTTGAGTGTCATTTGTGATTGAATCAGTTGAGTCAATGATTGAATGACTCACTCACTCACTCACTCACTCAAGACACTTAGGGTTTGCTCTGGATCTCTGCCATACACAAGTGTAGTCGAACTGGAAACCTCTGGAAAGTTCTGACACAAACACAGTGTCTTTCTCACTAATCATGAGCCCAGTTGGATTGACTAGATCCTGAACCAGTTTAGATGCCCTGGATTGAGCCCCTAGACACTAAACATCCACAGTAGTAAATACATTAAAGGTCAATACACAAAAACCCTCTACACAGGAAGAAAGGGTCATACCTTTTGAGGCGAGCGTGATGTCATCACAGGGGACTGCGATCTTGTCTTGGCAGGAGAACCTATTAAGGGACACAAAAAAACTATCTTCACTTGAAACAGGAGCTTGAGACCTTAAACACGCGATCATAGGAAAAAGACGATGCAGGCCCACATCTGAAAGGTGATGAAAGAGAAAACGTGCAGTTTCTAGTCTTCAGTTTGAAGGTTTTAATGTCATAGACATGTCATGCAGATTAAAGTCAGAAATGCTTTGAGAACATTTATCAAGCAGGATTAAATGACAGCGTTTGGGGAGAATCCTGCTGTAAGATGATATTTTCCGCAGAGTTCCCAAAGACGAATCTAACTGGCGTCCGTCACGATATTGAGAGACGTAGAAGTTAAGATGAGTGAGAAACCAAGAGAAAGCCAGACAGAGGAGTTAAAAGGCTTTGAATACATCTATGTGAGTCTAGGGGATCAGCTGCAGCAGATTTCTCTTTTACCTGTGTACGGTGGCCTAGGAGGGACAGGGGGGCACTTTCCGTTTGAATCTGAGAGCGGCGTGTCTAGACTCCAGCTACTAACTGCAGGCTTGACCACTTTCACACACAAAACATGCATTTCAGGAAAATCCAGTTCATAACAGAATGTAAAACAGGGCACATTTGATTAAAATTACACAAAAGAATACAGAATAGACATGATGAAATCACATACTATGAAATCACAATATCAAAATGAAAGAGAATGCAGATTTTTATTCTTTTTTATTAGCTTTGAAGCTACTGTATCTATATGCTAGTGTGCTACTAAAAAGCTGACCAATAATATATCTCCTCAAAATCTCCCTGTCAATCGTGATAAATGTGAGACTGTTTGGAAACCACCTCTGTGACACACAGTCACAGCTGTCACAACACAGGCACACACACTGGTGATGTCACACACAGCACACAGGAGTGGTGGTCTGTCAGCTAGCATCAGATCTGGTGAGGCGACCACGAGACCCCCGTCCCTTCAAATCACTCTATTCACAGTGAGTTAACAGACTCTATGTGAGTAAGTCCTGAAGACTTGAACGCTCGCATGCACAGATAAACCACTCACCTTTATCGGGGGTGGAGATGTTGGGATCACTGCGTGGCAAGGATGCATCACCTGCTGGGTGAGGAACTGGCCTCTGTGAAAGAGTTTTACGTCAGATAAACGTGGTCGTGGTTTGTGGCTCTATTGTGAAAGCATATCATTATGACTGATAATACTACACAAGGCTTAAAGGTGCATTCACTAATTTTTTAACTCCTAAAGACATGAATTGTAATTTTGCAATATATGTAGGAAATCATGAGCATTTACATTAAAATGAAGACTCCAGTTATATCAGTATTCTTATAAAAGCTGTTTTAATCTACATGGAGAGGGTTTACACATGGGGGCTCCCATGTTAGAATCACATGACCAGCCGAATAATACTCGCTTAATCTCAGTAAACATCCTGTTATTTCACACTTCCACTCATTGATTAAAGTAATCATGGCTGACTGTGAATCCTACATTTCTACAATGGCATCTGAAACTGAAAACTGTTGATTTTAATTGATGCTGCATCCAAGCCGCTAGATGTCAGTGTGAGTCCAAATGACCTTTAAAATCAAAATATGCTTTGTGTCGATAATTACACGAGTGGGTAAGAAACCATGCATTTTTAGCAGAGAGACTATATAGTGAGATTATATCCCAGTCATCATAAAAAAAATAATAATAACAGAAAGATTGGGTGATTCTCACGAAGCCTGTCAAGACAATGTCCTGGGTCCTGTATAAAACTCTGCTTAGATTTCTTCCTAAAAGTGTGCGTAAGCACAAAGTCAGATTTTGCGTACGCACAATAAAATTCAGATTTGTAAAACCGTACATACCCCAGAACCTGCGCATAATTCCCTTAATAAATCCCAGCTAGCAGAAGATTGTGCGTACATGCACGTGATTCATTCCCCACCCATCTCCTTCCAAAATTAACCATATATGGAGTGTACAATGCCTGTTTTTACTATGCATATCCTCATCTGCATACAATTACCATATGCATTTCTCCATCCAGACATGTGATTACGGCGTTTAACGATATGAGAAACTGTATTATAGGAGATATTATAGACTGTAAATATCACATGCCCAAAGGTTAGATGCTGCACCATGGAGAAACATTATTTAATAAGATATGAACTTGTTTTCAGAGAATATATCTTGAAAATCCCTTGGCAAAATGTTTTTATCGTTGCAGACATAAATCTAACCTAAGCAATTTTGCTTCTCAGAAAACATTTGCAATCGTTTTAAGAGTGGTTTTTATTGAGAAGTTAAATATTTAATACTGGAAACAAAATGAAAATTATTAAAATTCTTTGTGCAGCACTGTCTGATATCATCGGATTACCATTATTTTATATTTCATTGGTATTTTATATTTTAAAAACAGCTGAACAGCAAATGTACCTTTCTTAATGTTTTTATTAGATCAGAAGGGGGGTTTCATTGCGATGAGGGTCGGGAAAAGGAGCAGGCAGCACATTTGATGCGCATCTCATGTGCATGCTGTATCTGTTTGGTCAATACTGTTTCTGATGAGACATGTCTCTCCGATAGTCCGTTCAACTACTGAATGTGGCCAGCAGTGCTTGTCTTACACTGTCTATTTTACCAAGCCAATTCACGTCAGTCAGAGACAAATGCTGTTCTTATCTCAGTACGTGATTTCTGTAACAGCCTTTGGGAACACAAAATATCACAAACTAAGAAATCATCACTGTCATTTTAAGTTAGAGTATGTTCATTCTCTACTATGACATGGGAAAGTCCTCCAAACGCAGTGCATCCCAAACCAATATTTCCTTTTTACAGCTTATATTTGAATGCCTTTTCAATTAGTTACATAAAATGAATATAGCCTACTATTGGCTTGACAAGGATTACTTCCGGTTCCAGCCTCCTCCTTTCCCATGAAGCTAGTAACCTTGTTACAATCGTGTTTAACGCATTTACTGTTAATAAAACATAAACCAGCATAATCCCTTGCTGGAAGGGCTGAACCTTTGCAATGTGTCTGCCCGGAGTAATTACACTGATGGACACACCACAAACACACAGCACTGATTCAGTGTCTGTGATAAAGTGATGGGTAAAAGAGCTATTTACACTATTTGATGAATAAAAAAAGCCCCAATGGAACACATTTAGTAAGGCAGAATCATGCCAAGTCTTAACTATAACCAAAACACAGAATGAGACATTTTTGTCTGCAAGCACCTTTCATGTGGAGTTCAGAGCAGTGCTCCACACTGGCACTGATGACCTGATGCGAATCATGAACAGGGATTCACGATTGCTGCAACATTGCAGATAGCCACAGTCTGCTGGCAGATTCATATTGCAGAGGGTTTAATAGATTTAATGCCCATTGCAATGAATATGTAACCTATGTGGGGACTAGTTCTTTCAGTAGTCTTACTCCCCCTAAGACTTTGGGAAACGTTTATTGTAACCTGAATTGGTGCAATTTTAGAGCATTTCTATCTTTATACTGTGGAAAATGTTAATAAAGTATAATATTGTAACAAGTTGTTTTGTTTTATTTCCTAAGAAGGACATAAATGCTTTTAACAAGAAAATAAATATATTTAGTCAAATTTCAGCACTTTCAAAATCTGTGATTAATAATGACAAATTATGTGATTTATCGCAGTAATAAAAAAAAAACACTTCCATCGACTGACAGCACTACAAATAATACATTTGAATTGCATTTAGAAAATGAATTGGACATTAAGATTTTGCCCCCCAGTTATAATTATTCCAATTAAAAATATTAAATAAATGCAGCCTTTCATTTTCACTAAATTAATATATTTAAAATATTTCCTTATATTGTATATTTGTACAACTGCATCTTTTTACTGTAATACAGAAGAAGAAAAAAGCTACAGTAATGAGAGCATTACTGAAAACTATAGAAAAAGTAAAATGTCCTGACTTTTTATGATAATAAGAGTGTTTAAATGTGCTTTAGAAACAGAGAACCAGAATCAATCACTTTAGTGTCATTATGCAAATATTATTCAGTGCTTTATTTTCTTTATTTTGTTTCTGTACTGATTTGGGGTTAAACACAACCAAAACATTTCCTTGACAGGTTTGGTCAGAATTACTCAATTATGAAAGCATCTTAAGCTTTATTCTCAATTGTCTTTTAAAAAAATGTAAATGCAAAATGTAGAGCAAGGTGCTAAGATCATCAAGGTCATGGGTTTGATTCCCAAGGAAAAAACATAAACTGTCTAAATGTATACAACAAATGTACTGCAAGTTGCTTTGGATAAAAGCATCTACCAAATGGAGAAATGTAAATGTAAATATTGGTATAAGAATGTTTTAGAATCGTCTTCGTACCTGTGTGGAATCCAGGGGGTTTGGATATATGGCACTGCACGGTCTCTCTCGTGGTGAGAGGCAGTTCTCTCGGGAATGTTTGGGTTTATCTGGCAACTGCGGTGAACCTGTGAGGGGTGAGGAGGTGTAGACAAGGATGTGATATCAGTAACACACACACACACATAGCTCTTGCCCTCATTTCTTTGCTAATTAGCCAGCACATGAAATAAAGGCATCTGTCCTTGTCAATCCCACCTGCTAAGGCGAGAATTGTGCGGCTGGGGTGACAGACAGCTATTTCGCAAGAACAGATAGATTCCCAGATGCAGGGAACAGCCCAAACCTGCTCGAAACACTGACTTCCACCCATAAATTGTCCTCCAGCACAGGACGGAGGGCCACATTTCCCCTGTGGCCCCTCATGATAGCCATCAGCAGACTAGATTCTGCAAGTAGCATTTTACACTGTCTGTAATTCTCCATAAGTGTTCACTGTCTGCCGGTGGTTTATGAGGGTCTCCATGGAGGCAGGGAGGGCTGCCAAGAGGAGACTATATGATTACATAAATGTCTCCATACATATTCCCGCTTTAATGATCTGTGACCACAGGTAAACAGATGCTGAATTGAGAGAGATAACAGGCCACGGAAGAGTGGACTGCTGCATATCAGGACAATGCAATTCTATAACCTGTAAAACATTAAAAGTGGCATATTTTACACCTTCATAGCACTTTCTTTTGCCTTAAATTCACATGTTAGTCAATGTTTCTTGCACCAAAAATGTAATTTTGGTTTTACATGGCCATTGTACACGTATTCATTAAAAAAAGTCATATTATGCAAAAGGTCAACTGGACACAGTCTATGTCCTTCCTTCAGCTATTCAATTACACATGGTGTCATGTAGACAAAAAGATGAAGACTGTAGCTCAACTATGTGAAAACCTACAGTAGCTCAATTAAAGCTTGACTATTCAGTGGCAAGAAAAAGTATGTGAACTTTTGCAAACTCAAACATTTTGAGTTTGAGCTGAAGTAAATGAACAACATGCCCCTCTCTATTCAGTTGGTCGGTACATGTACCAAGTCATTCCGTTTGTTTACGAATGATAATTTCAGGAGTGGCACTTCTCACTATGCACGTGCCAAGCGCGCAATTGGCTGTAGCTGTAACCAATAAAGCGATCTGCCGTGGTTGGACCGCGATTGCCAAGCACACGATTGGCTGCTGCTGTAATCAATCACAAGGGTGTAAGTGCCCTTAGCTGTTGACGTTGTTTCACAATGCGCAGCCGGCGGCAATGACCAAACGATACAGATTTGTGTATCCTATTCCGAGTCACCACCGTTACCATTTTTAACCTTGCAACACAGTCAAACCATTTTAATATACAAAAATATTTTCCAGGACAAATTATTATTTTCCTGGACATTTAGGTATTTTTCATAATTTTCCATGACTGGAAAACTGCATTACAAATTCCAGGTTTTCCAGGACACGTGGTAACCCTGAATGACCCTAAACATCGAAGTAAATCCACTGCAGATTAGCTTCAAAAAAAGAAAATCCAGGTTTTGAAATGGCCCAGTCAGAGCCCAAATTGCATTTCTTTATATGTAACAATATATCAAAACGTATTCATATGCAGCAATATATATATATATATATATATATATATATATATATATATATATATATATATATATATATATATATTTTATTTTATTTATTTATTTATTTTTTAATCCGTTCTTTTACATGAACTGTCCAAACTAATTGATTCACTGAGATGAATCAGACTTTCAAACACTACATTCAGAGAAAGAGAGACAGACATCTGTTTAGGTAGAGCTTAAGAAATGTAAGACTTCTTACGGCCTTAAGTTTGAGTGAATTTAAGACTTTTAAATCTTTAAGAATGTACACCATGACTTCTAAATGTAAATGACATCTGTTATGATTGGCTAACCTCTGAGCATATGCAATTTAACAATTCTGGTTCCAATTCAGATTTCAGACTTCTTTAATGATTCCATTCATGATTTTATTCATACTTTTGAGGAAGCCACAATAAGTTTTGTATAAAGCCCAATAAAGAGTATGAGAATGATTCATCGATCTTTTTGACCAATTTATTAAAACATCTAGCTTGCAAGGGTCATTTGTTTGAATGAAAATGGACTACACTAGTAGGCTGTATGTTTGTTAAACTATAAAAAGTTTATGTTTTGTCTTATTATTTATATTTTTTTGCATTATTTCACAGTATTTTAGTAGGGTGATCCATCCGCAAGCATGCACATTTTCAAAAAAAATCTTTCGGACCTCTACTAAGGGCTGGATTCTTCTCACCTCTGGCACTGGAAGGAGCCGAGCTGGTCACGTTGGGAGAGGCTGAGTGATTGGAACTAAGACTTGAGGTAGATGGACTTGGCTGGAAAGAAAAAAAAATGTATGAAACATATCGTTAACGTTATTGTTCTCTGTGCTTTCGCAATGGGATTTGATAATCATTTGGACTGGGATAAAAGGAAAGGTAAATAATGTGACTATCTAGTCCAGTAATTACTATCCAGTAATTTACACCTACAAATCCCATTCTCACAGTAAGAAAAAAGACACAGAGACACAGAAAGATTAAGTGGGGATGAGAAAGAAACAGAGATAGAGTGCAATTAAGAGAAATGGAAGCAGAAGAGGAGAGAGAGAGAGAGAGAGAGAGAGAGAGAGAGAAAGACAGAGAGAAAATAGCTGTAAAGGTGGCAGGCTGAATTGAAGCTCAAAATGTGTGTGTGTGTGTGTGTGTGTGTGTGTGCGTTCTGTGCTGAGTGGTCCAGCATGCTCACCTGCATGTTGAAGACTTCATCGGAGCTCTCTGATTGGCCCGTGATGTTGCTCACTTCATTGGAGGCCTGTGATGACAGAGATGATGAAGAGTAGCGGTTGACTGCTGGATAGCTGAGGGGACTAAACAAACACACACACACACACACAAACATTAGAAACACATACACTTGCAATTCTTACATAAGGTTGGCATGAGAAATGGAACCTCAAAAGAGACTGAACAGAAACGCTGTTCACAAGCAGTAAGGGGCCTTCACACCAAGCGTGTTTTTGAATTTGTCTGCTCTGTTTTTTAATAGTATTTTAAAAGTTAGACACGTCTTTGAGCATTGCTCCATGTCTCTGTGTTTTTTCTTACACATGACTGATATTTAAACATGGCTTGCAACAACTGCATAACCAGTGTTGAGTGTAATCCAAATACAAAGTAATTAGTTACTGTAATCGAATATTTTTTTTATTAAAATAGTGTAACGCATACATTTTTTAATTCTTGCAATCAGATTACCGTTACTGACTTTCAATTAATAAAATACATTTTAAGAAGATTATAGATTTGGGGGGCCTGGGTAGCTCAGCGAGTATTGACACTGACAACCACCCCTGGAGTTGTGAGTTCGAATCCAGGGTATGCTGAGTGACTCCAGCCAGGTCTCCTAAGCAACCAAATTGGGCCGGTTGCTAGGAAGGGTAGAGTCACATGTGCTAACCTCCTCATTGTTGCAATTAGTGGTTCTTGCTCTCAATGGGGCATGTGGTAAATTGTGCGTGGATCTCAGAGAGAAGCATGAGCCTCCACATGCTGGTAGTCTCCGCTGTGACATGCAAAACGAGCCACATGATAAGATGCGCAGATTGCCTGTCTCAGAAGTGGAGTGAGGTGAGTAACCGCGCCACCACGAGGACGTACAAAGTAGTGGGAATTGGGCATTCCAAATTGGGAAGAAAGCGGATAAATAAAAAAACTTGATTATAGGGTTATGCTTATTTCTAATTATTTATGTCGAATACATGTATTATGGCCTGTAATGAGTCATTGTGAAAGAGAAATGTGAGGTGTGTGAAACAATGAACAAGAAAGAAATATAGACATTATTTTGAATTTGTTGAGTGGAAAAGTGTTTAAGAAAGTAACTTAAAAGTAAAGTAATTAGTAATGTGATTACTTTTTCAATTAAGTAATTAGAATAATAATTGGAGAAATAATTAGATATTTGGGCAGCTGTGGCTCAGGTGGTAGAGCGGGTTGGCCACTAATTGCAGGGTTGGCGGTTTGATTCCCGGCCCACATGACTCCACATGCCGAAGTGTCCTTGGGCAAGACACTGAACCACTAAGTTGCTCCCGATGGCAGGCTAGCGCCTTGCATGGCAGCTCTGCCATTATTGGTGTGTGAGTGTGTTTGTGTGTGTGTGTGTATGTGAATGAGTCACAATGTAAAGCGCTTTGAAAACTGCTTAGGTTAAAAAAGCACTATATAAGTGTAGACCATTTACCATTTGTAGTGGATAACTATTTTTAAGTAACTCACCCAACACTGTGCATACCTATGCAGTACCCCCAACTATGCCACACAATTACCACTGCTACTTGACTAATGTGTAAAATTGATTCCAATAGAGCCTGACTTTAGCATGCCACTAAGATAACGCGCTGTGCAGCAACCGCCCACTCACATGACAATCGAGTCGGTCTCCCTACACTCAAACGACATCTTTTTATAAATCCGAATAGTTTGCAATAAACTTAAAATGTATTGATTCTATACTTATAATCAACAACTGCTAATCAATAGTTTTATATTGTTCTACCGACTTTAATTTGATTGCATATAAGGATGCACATACCATATGTATTCTGAGCTATTGAATACTTTTGTGTGATTGTTCCTGTTTACCTTCATCTGACTGGCTGAGATCAGACTAAGGCTTAAAACAGTTTCTCACCTGCGTCGTGCTACCACGCGTGCGACTCCCTCTGGACTCAGGACGTTGGCCACTGAGTTCCTGCCAGCACGAGGGCTTCCGTTGGTGAATTGGATCGGACTGGCCCGCGCATAGGCCGGAAACTCCTTCAGAATATGAAAAAGAGAAAAAGATGAGTACACAACGAATGGTTTGGAAAGACACAGTTCAGTTCTGAGAAACTGGAGCAGTCTGGATATTTACCTGTATGCCAAGGCTTGATTTCATTAGATGAAACTGATCCACCAGTTTCTTATGCAGGGGCCTCATATCCTGAGGTACGAATTTCTCATGCACAGTCAAACCAAACTCCAATATTTGAGCCTAAAGGAGCAACGTTAATCAGTGTTCACAGCTTGATTTACAGAATAAACAACAAGTAAATTAAGGAAGCATTTACAACGCATTTAACTTGCTTAATGTGATGTGTTTAGTGGGGCGGGATTTGATTGCTAAAATATGGCTGTGATTTTATTGTTAATTGTATTTTTCCCCCATCAACACAGCCTTGGCTCCATCAGCAGAACAGAAAAGGTGTTTCAAATGCAGAGAAGGTTAATCAATTTTGACCAGAGATTACAAAAACATACAAAGTAAGCTGGGTTGAATTAGATTTTCTCCCTTCAGTCTTAAAAAGTTCACTTTCATGCTTGTAACTGGCTTATATCCATGGTTACTGTCTAGACAACAGCATCACGTGTTCGGCTCTGGAGAGTTCCTGGTTACTAAGCAGCACGGGCATGCAGGGAGGAAGTGAACTCAAGCTTCTTTAAATCATTACGCCTTAATCCCAAACGTTAATAGAGAAACAGATGGAAATAATATAGGAGCATGAAACATTTTAGAAATAAAGGATTAGGTATTAAATAGATTGTTTAGCCCAAAATGTTTAATTCTGTCATCATTTAGTCACCCTAATGTTGACAGAATGACAGTTTTGGCAGCCTTTATTCGCCATTCAAACAAAAAAATGTTTATGGTGACTGAGGCTAATAATATGGTAACGTCTCCTTTTGTGTTTCACAGAAGAACAAACGTCATGTGGGTTTGGAACAACATAAGGGTGAGTAATGGATGACAGATTTTATATAAGAATATACGATTTAATTTGGTTTCTTGAGACAGACCTGTTCAAACATAAGCTCTCTGAGACGGCTGATCTTGTCACCATCTTCTGGATGATTCATGATGTAGTCCTTCACAAAGAACGCCTGCCAGAAACACAAGAAAAACACAATGTTACACTCTTTAAACTCAATGCATTGTGCATCACCACATCACAACACATTTCAAAGCACGTTGCAAGTTACACTTACCTTCAAGTTTCGAGCATACACCGTCATGCATCATTTCACAGAATGAAAAGGATTTGCTTCCTGCAGCAAATCAACCCTTGATTAAAGGGATAGTTCACCAAAAATGTAAAATGTCATCTATCTCATCATCATGTTGTTCCAAACTCTAATTAGTTTCTTCCATCCATGGAACACAAAAGGCAAAATGTTAAAGAATGCTCTGTCTACTCTTTTCCACTTAAAGAATATTCCAGGTTCAATAAGCTCAATCGCTCACATTTGTGGCATAATGTTGATTACCACCAAGTTATTTTGACTCGTCCCTTCTTCGTACAAAAAAGTTACAGTGAGGCACTTACAATGGAAGCAAATGGGGCCAATTTTCGGAAGGTTTAAAGTAAGAAACGTGAAGCTTATAATTTTAGAAAAGCACTTACATTAATTATTCTATTAAAACGTGTATTATTTGAGCTGTTATGTTATTTAAATCATGTTAGGGTTTACGTGTTATGTCATCATAGCAACAAAGTTGTAAAATTGGATATAACTTTACACAGAAAATGTTAGCAAGCAATTTTATTACATTTAAATTATGTTGCATGCATATTCATCACGTCTTGTGTCTATACTTTTGAAACAGTGTGTATTTTAAACATTACGAATTGGCCCCCATTCATTTCCATTGTAAGTGCCTCACTGTAACCCACATTTTTGCCTTTTGTTTTTATTTAATTTTTTAAAAAAAAGGAGGGAGTCGAAATAATTTTTGTGGTTATCAACATTATGCCACAAATGCTGTCGGTTGAGCTTAACTTGTATTGAACCCGGAATATTCCTTTAATAAAAAATAAATGGGTTCAATGAGGAGAAAGTCATACAGGTTTGGAAGAACATTTGACAGAATGTTTGGGTTCGCTATCCCTTTAAATCCTTGTTTATCTGTTACATGTGAATGTAGCACTTCAACTTAATGAGTAATTCTCATTTAAATGACGCTTAAGGTGCGAAAATGGAAATATGCATCTTTTCTGACCTTCTAAGGAAAAAGCAGAGAAAGAGAGAGAATAGACGGTGTCTCTGCCTCCGATCTCTTTCAAGGATGATGGCCTTGTATCTCCAAAGAGACGGTGGGAGAGCCAGAACTCTCAGACTTCAAACACTCTCCCATGCAGATTTACCCACTACCCACTGGCCCATATCTGACATTTGGCCTTAACGCCCACCAAATGTAGCAGGCAGATGACAAATTTAATTGCAGCTGCTTGCTATGCCTGCAGAACATAAAGTTTGAATGCAACGTATTTGCAAATAATTACAAGCGTACCTGCTGCCTTGGTCACATTGAACAGATCTGTTATGTTTGTATTAGTGCTGTCAGTTGATTAAAATACTTAAATCACAATGAAATAGTCCCCATAGTTTGCGTGGGGGACTATGCAGTGGGCATTATATCTCTTAAATCCTCATCCTGCACTTTAATTTCCAGCGACACCAGGAAAATGCAGATGCTTCGATTTGTCGGGCTGCGTCAATGCGGATTATCAAAGGTCCCATCTGGTTTGTTTTGTACAAAGAATCACCATTAACAGGTCCTCTCTCCATCACTTGATCATTGACCCAGAATCGCTATTGTGTGTGTGTTTGTGGCGTGTCCAAATGTTCTGACTATTACAACCAGTGTTCAGCACTCAACATGGAGCTGAATAAAATGTCCGAATCTAACGTGAAAATTGGTAAGTGCGGTAATCGTGATTAAGAAAAATGTAAGCGTTAATCATTTTGAAGGAATTGCATCTGTTAACGCCTTAATTTTTGCAGCTTTCATGAGCATTTAAACATCACTGCCTAACTAGCACATGAACTTCATGAGGCACGACTGTCGAGGAAGTTTGAAAACCGCTAGGGTGAGCCAATTAAAACAGAGAGACTTGCAAATCAGAGAAACACCAGAGTGAAATTTCCTCGAGGTCTGGCCTTCAGCAGAAAGAAGTAAAATTAACAGCTGCAGATGAAACATTTAATAAACAACTAATTGGCAATGCTGTCATGATTACAAGTCCAAATACATTAACCGTAGTTCATCGTAGACTCACGCCTGAGGAAGTTCAACAGAGCCTAGTATTTGAACAGCTTACAAGAATAGAGTTTTAAAGAATAGTTCACTCCAATTATATGAACATCATACAGGGTTTGGAACAAAATGAGGGTGAGCAAATGACAGAAATGTCATTTTACTGTGAACTATCCCTTTAAGAAACAAAAATGTACATTCTGGAACACACAGATGTTGTATGGAGTCTCCTGTTGATACCTTCTTTCCGAGACCATCAAGGTAAATACTGCAGTGACACTAAAGCAAGGTTGCTATGCAACAAGCTTTCAGACAATCTAGAAAGAACTGTTGTATTCACACAAGGAAAACATGACTTCTTTGAGATGTTATATATTTTCCCAGAGCTTACAAGTTGTAATGTGACTTCCTTTAATGCTATTATTCATTTAATTTCCATAGTCATGTTATGGCCAGCTATTTCCTTACAGTCACTGTGTTCTTTAACCTACATACACAAAAAAAAAACAATGAGCCAATGAGGGGGTGGGAAAACCTTCACAACGATAGTGTGTGTATACAAACCAAATCACACTATAAAACATGAGAAAAAATGGTGTCAATGAGGATAAAGGATATACCAACAAATCTCTGAACTGGTGTTATCCTATGTAAAGGTTAGGGTAAACTTAGTTTTTACGTCTCGCATGTGGCCGAGTGCTTCAAAGCATACTCTTTTGACTGCGAGCGCATATGGATGTTTGACGCATGTGCAATACGGATGCTTTCTGACACTCTTTTGAAGTCGTGACAATGTTCGAGTGTCAAAAATTAGGCTGAATGGCGACTGTATGCTCGCATTGTTTTAATGAAGAAATTTGTAAACATTTTCTCACATTGAAAAAAATCAATATTTACAACGAAATAAATTCAATAGATTAACCTCCTGATAGCGAGCGAGTCCTCCGTTGACTGCGGCATCGATGACTCCATTGAGACACATAGTGAGAGGGTTGATGTTCTGCATCTGTCGCGTTTGGCACTGCGTGATCAACGTCCGTAACTGCAGGTTCTTGTTCTCGATCACCTCGATAGCATTCTCCAGCGGACTCACCTCCACCTGGGGTGCAAACAATGGAATTGACCAACAAACCAAAAAACAATGGCGCAGAAACGTCCCTCGTTGAGGAACTTAGGGCAATTGCCTACTGGAAATCGTTTACTAGATGGGAATTTGGCCTGAAATTTACTCTTCAAGCACAACTATCTTATTTTCACCTGTTTTTGCTTTCTGATTTGTAAAATAACACAAGTATGCATTGCATTCTCAGCACAGCCACAAGGGGCGCTACATCGGGTGTCGGCGTTAACGGTCTTATACAGGCAGTATTCTCTTTCAGGTCAACTACTTTCATGGTGCAGTTTTGAGAGAATCTCGCTGACCAGGTTACTGTGAATTAGTTATATTGTTAAAATATGTGTATAGCTAGCTACATGTGTAGTAACACATCCAGTTTAGGCTCAGATGTTTGAAGGTACTGTAACTCTATCGTCCCCTTGAGTACCAACGTTTGTTACCACCACAGAAACAGAAGAATGCTCCTCAAGTATGCAACAGTAATTGATACTAACCGAATTTTGAGTCGGTCTCCCTAAACTCTTAAACTGCTTATATATTTGTATTAGGGGTGACACTCACCATACAATACCATATGTGTCGTACGATACATAAACAAACACGTTATAGTGTAATTAAAACCAAGCAGCGCAATATTGAGAGCTGCGGAACAGTCTCCTCCCCGGAGAGGCTGCGCTGAGCGGTCACAGGAAAACAGATCAGCTCACTTCCAAGTACATAGGCGAGAAGATCGATGGCAAACAGCAAGTATATTGCACTGTTGCGGTACAGCTTGTCGAATTTACCAAAGGATGGTGTCATATCCTGGTGCTACAGTACATCAAACATGTAGTTTTATTTATGCTGACATCACTGCGCAAATTGGGGGATTTGTGAGGCAGAAACAGCAGCAGTAAGTTTAACAACACCACTCTCAGGTGACACTGAGCTTGACATGCAAAGCCAGACGCTCGTAAGTTATGAGTCATAACTATAAAAAAACAGCTTATTCAAAGAATCGACAATGAAAGAAACCTGCGATTACATGAGACTTACATGAGATCTGCTTTTTACTATGAAATGTAAACAGCTTTGAGAACAACACTTGACGGCTGAGAAAGTGGGTGTGTACAGTTGCAATCGCAAACATTCATGTCTGTGTTTGTGTGTTTGCGTAGAGTTTTAATGGTTCTGTAGCTCAACTAGAAGAGCGTGTCACTAGCATGATCAAGGTCATTGGTTTGATTCCCAGGGATGTAAAGTCACTTTGGATGAAAGTGTCCACAAAATGCAAATATATGTAAATATTAGTACAAGTATAGTATAGGTATATTTCCAGCCTTTATGTGGTAAAGAGCAAGGCATACGTTTTTTTTAAGATGTTCACAAATTTTCTTACCAGCTCTCTCCTCTCCACTTCAAACCACCGTGAGATGCCAGGTAGACTTTGTACGAGTGTTAGCGTCGTCCTTTCTACCCACAGGCTCTGTAAATCAAAAGCAAAATCTCATTTAGATTTGTCAAAGTTCAAACTGTCAGAAGCAACCTCAACAATGCCTTAAGGTAAAATATCTACTACATTTTCCAATGAACGAATTACTTTTTCTCCAACAGCATGTATAATACATACCATCATGCATTGAATTTACAGTTTAAACACCTCATTCTCAGGAACAGACTTTGCTTATGTGTACCACATATTAAATTTCACATTCATAAATTCAATTTCCATACACCACTTCAGTGCATGTATAATGTGCAGACAGAGAAGGCATGGACAGAAATTCAGACACTGATTATGAGATTCAAAACCACCGCAGCCCAATATAATCTTATCATCTGGATACAGTCTCATCTGAAGTTTACCTGTAAATTAGATTTTCAGACATTATTACTGGGCGGTAAGTGGGCCGGGGTGGTGAGGACCCCCAATGTCTCAGAAAATGTAATATCTGGCAGGCTAAATGGTTTATTTCAAAAGCGGTAATCACTGGAGGCAGGGGGAAATCTAGCCCCTGCAGTGGATAGATCCACAGCGTGGCTGTGATTGTCTGGGATGGACATATTGCGTGAGAGGGGGAGGGAGGGAATGATATTTGGAATGAGCCGGTCCCTGAGCCTCTAAAACTTTAATTAGCCTCTGTGGGCTGAGAGTGTGAATAATGCAGCATATGAGAGTACACCTGAACTCAATACACGTGCAAACATGCACACACACACACACGCACACACACAAGATGCCAGACACTGGGATTGATGGAATGAATACACAAGAGAGAACCGGAAGAGCAAAATGCTAGAGAGGTAAGTCGAAAAACAGATTAAAGACATGAAAGGAACTCTAGAAATAAAGACAAATGGTGATAAAGAGATAGTTCACCTAAAAATGAAAATTCTGTTGTTTCAAACCTGAATGACATTCTTTCTTCTGTAGAACACAAAAGGTCAATATTTGAATAATATACTGGCCACACATAATTAAAGTAAATGGGGACTGGGGTTGTCAATCTCCAAACTGAGCACCATAAAAGTGGTCCATAAGATGTGTGAACTTTATTTAAAGTCTTCCGAATTCATGTGAAATCTTTGTGTGAGAAACTGATTGAAATGTAAGTTGTTATTCACTAAAAATCCCTCCAAAGAGCTTTTACCTGCTGTAAATAGTGAGTTGAACTCATGAATGAATCATTCAGATCAGATTTGTTAACTGGTTGAATTGATGAACTGAAAAGTTTCGACTCAAATGCAGGATTTGATCACAAATCAGACATTGCTACTTGAGGCAGATGTCCAGATTTTCAGTGAATAACGACATAAACTTTGGTCTTTTCCTCCTCAAAGTCAAATAGGCTTTGCACCAGTAGGCAAATAATGGTTCAACTACTACGTTAAGTGTACACTATCTCACCTTAAACTCATTCTCTTTGTCTTTGGTTCCCTTGTGAAATGGACGGTCGTAGCGGAACCTCCAGATGTGATTGACTTTATAGAAGCTCTTGATGTTGTCTGGGACGCCGTCTCTCTGCAGGACGTCCTGGCTATCTGGGATTGGTGTGACAGCGTAGATCTGCAGGTCTAGAGGATAACATGTCAAGGAGCATGCAAAATGTGTCATTCAAATACGCTATCATACTGTAAGCTACAGTATGCACAAACATCCGTTCTCAGCTTGTTTGCATATTTTGAGTAATCAATATACCATGCAGCTGCCTCGCATACAATATTTATGTGAATTCTATTCATTTAAATCAATTAATTATTAATAATTAAATTAATAATTATTTTTGTCATAATCAGTACCAATAAATCCTGTGGCTAAACTGTTAGAGCATAGCACTAGCAAAAGGTCATGGGTTTGATTTCCAGGATTGAACGCTCTTAAGTCGCTTCTGAATAAATGTAAAGCAAATGTAAATAATCGTGCAGCCCTACTTCACACTCACTTCAAATCATCCTGTGCAAATGTTTAAATACCCAACATCTTGTACCTTACAGACGCAAGGTCTCATCAGCACATAAATATGAATGGAGCAGGGCAGCAGTCCAGAAAGCGCTGTGATTAATCGCAGCTCAGATAACAAAACGCTGTGCTCATGCAGTTTGACTGCCGCTGTCTGCTTTACTTGTGCTGAAGTGAATGTCAAATATTCACAGAGCAGCTGGCCTCTAGGCACACGTCCTATCAATTTAGCAAACGCTCTCCTGCGACCCGCCGTCTCCAAACCCGGGATGGGTTCTGAGAGGGGGGATCGATTTTAAACCAGCACATGGACATGTATTTACTGCGGGCATCTCTGGCCTTGTGTCATCCTGAAAATCTTGTCCTAACTTCGGCTGTGTTGCTGCTTAGGGTAGCTGAGTTAGTGGACTTCCCAAAATGTATCTACAGAGGTCAATGACAAATGATCTACAAGTAAGTAGATTCCTCAAATGTAGTAGGGTGATGTAGCCTCTTCTTAGTGTACTTTTAAGTTGCCTTGACTAATAATTAGTTCTAAAGGAAAGAAAGAGAAGACTGTTGTAGGATACACTGGGCTTCAGCCTGGTAGATGGTCTGGTCGGGCTGGTTGGCGTGCTGCATTGCGATGGCATGTGGGAACTCATTGAGCATGCGTTGCTGGAACGCTTCCAGCCGCTCGTAGTCATGACCACGACACACAAACTCCTTATTCTGTGGAGACACAGACATTCTGGTTAATACTGACACCAAGTGGACTTGAACGTTACTGACAGTAACATGTAATATGCTGAACTACAAAGCTGCAGGGTTTTTTACCCACTCCAAACTTTGTGTGATCGATGTTAGGGTGACACTTACCCGTAAAAAGAAGGGGAAATTCTTGCCGTAGAAGCCCACTCTGAAGAACTCGGGCTCCAGACGCTGCTGGTCCATTATTTTATCGTAAAACGAAGCTTCCATCATCTGTGATATGCAGTCATACAGAAGCACTTATTTTACAACCTATCTATCTATCATTATATATGCACATGTCTTCAGTTAAAGGGCCATACTGTACTCTGTTGTAACAGTTTTTTTTCAATGAACTCCACTTAAAGGGATAGTTCACCCCACAATTCTCTCATAATTTACACACCCACATGACATCCCAGATGTGTATGACTTTCTTTCTTCTAAAGAACACAAAAGAAGATTTTTAGAAGAATATTTCAGCTCTGTAGGTCCTTTCAATGCAAGTGAATGGTGTCCAGAACTCCAAAAATCACATATAGGCAGCATAAAAGTAATCCATACGACTTCAGTGGTTTAATGTGTGTCTTCTGAAGCGATACAATCACTTTTGGTGAGAAACAGATCAATATTTCAAGCCTTTTTAAGTAAAAATCTCCACTTTATTTATAGTAAAAAAGGACTTAAATATTTATCTGTTTCTCACCCATACCTATCATACCCCTTCTAAAGACATGGATTTTACAACTGTAAAAGTATTATGGATTACTTTTATGCTGCCTTTATGTGATTTATAAAGCTTAAATGGTTTGGTCACATTCACTTGAATAGGACCCACAGAGCTGAAATATTTTTTCTAAAAATCTTCATTCGTGTTCTGCAGAAGAAAGAAAGTCATACACATCTGGGATGGCCTGAGGGTGAATGAATGATGAGAGCATTTTCATTTTTGGGTGAACTATCCCTTTAGTTAGTTAAGGTGTTTTTGCACACACAAAATAAAAATAAATAAAAAATCTGCTTGGTTTTATGTAACTATATTCTACCCTCTCTCTGACCACTAAAAAAGGCAGTTTTTAAGCTACTGGTCTTGTAAGACTTCACTTCTAAATGCAAATAACCTGTTATGATTGGCTAATACCTTTCCATATGAAATGAGTAATTACAGCTCTGCCAAGTTGCAGATTACTGAATAGGTTGTTCATTTGTTAATATGATCATGATTGTGTTTGTATGTGGTCAGCACATAAAATTCTCCTATATTAAAAGAGTAAGATCCTGTTTTACATGATATGCCCTTTGAAGTGCAGACATAGTAATAAACCATGTCAAGAATGGTCATGAGGCATAAACATGTATTATTGTCTAAACATTATATATTAAGCAACTCACCCTCATTTTGCTGAGGTTTCTGTAATCATAGTAGGATTCGTACTGGTTGGCCAGCTCTCTGCACAGAATTATGCCATTTTCCCAACACTGGGGACACAGGGAATGACAGTATTTTAATGAATATGATTCACCAGTAGGAGGCCCTAGAGCACCATTCAAATTTGAAAAAACAACAACAACAAAAACATATTAAGCACTGGTTAGTTGATGACGTTTATTATATAGTTATTAAAAAATACATAATATATACTAAAAAAAAATAATATATAAAAATACAATAAGTTATTCTATATATATTTAATACTTTTTATCATAATTATTAATACAAAAGCTATACACACATATATATATATATATTGTAGCTGTGATGCAAAGCCCTTGTATTGTTTTCTACACTTATAATGTTTATAATGTATTGTCTTAAAAAAAAAAAAAGTTTGTTATTTTTTAACTTCCATACCCAAATATAATTTTCAGGCATGTCTTTTTTTAAACATACGCTTTTCAGTCCTGTTGCTTTCCAAATCTTCCAGTAACAGCAACAGATGACTCTTGTCATGAGGACATTAGATAAAAATTAAGGCGCTGATTTTTATTCTCATCCTGTCCCCTGATTGTTTGATTGAGGCTACTGATTGTGTAAATACCATTTTCATTTGAAGGATAGCTACTTGAATTACAATCGCCCTCTGATCATTTGACAGGAGGCTAAGAAAAGCCATGTTAGGAGAAACAAAATGGTCTAGCAAGATTCCTTCTCAGAAAACAGTATTATTTGTAACTATTTTTTAAATAAAAAAATATATTTTCATAGCAATATCAGCATATCCATATCGCTTATTCCTCACCATTACATTTGAATGGCTTTCATGAAATATATATATATTTTTAATTATAATATGAACTAAATTTTCCTTTGACTGGAATTCAAATTAAGCTGTAACTATGTAGTTTTTTCTAAATGCTTTATATATATTTTCCCTACATTGTCTGTTGAACCATGTTACGCTGCGAAATTTCCCCCCTTTAAAAATAATGGTTTCATCTTTCTGACATATTCACGGGAGTGGCATAAGATTTTTTGACATATGGATCCAACAGAGAAGGTTTCTCTGAAATCTTTCCTTGAATGCTCAGTAACCTTTTCAAATGAAACGATAAAAAATATTTTATTTGGCAAGGCTTTAGCAGAAGTGGCTCTGTTTCCTGACAGTGACCTTGAAAAGAGGAAGGGAGGCAGACAAACACAGAGAAAGGCAGATGCCAAGAATTCATACCTTTCCACGGTCAAAATTTTGTATGATGGTGAGGTGCAGGTATTCTTTCCTCTGCCACTCGCTCTGCATGGGATAACTCAGAAACTCCCTCAGGGGTCTCTCAGACCACTCTAACAGCTCGTCATAGAGTAGAAGTGTGTATGAGGCCTCTACAGACACGCAAACACATAAGCAGGGTCATAGAAATATGCGCAACATCTTGAGATCCAACCACCCCACGTAAACTATACCAGTCAAAAGTTTGGATGTCAAAATAGATTTATTGACAAATATAATGTATACATTTCTTAAAGGGTTAGTTCACACAAAAATGAAAATTAGCCCATAATATACTCACCCTCAAGCCATCCTAGGTGTATATGACTTTCTTCTTTAAGCCAAATACAATCAGAGTTATATTAAAAAAAATCCTTGCTCTACCAAGCTTTATAATGGGAGTGAATGGTACCTTAGATTTTGAAGCCCAAAAAAGCACATCCATCCATCAAAAAAGTAATCCATACGGCTCCAGGGGGTTAATAAAGGCCTTCTGAAGCAAAGCGATGTGTTTTTTTGTAAGACAAATATCCATATTTATAACCGTCCACTCATTCACGGGAGAGTCGAGTTCCGGCGTATGATGTAGGCTCTGGTGAAAAGTGACGAACGCGGAAGCGCCGGTCACGAATTAGATGTCAACAGTGAGGAATTTTAGAGAAAAATTATGGAGAATTTCAATATAAGAGAAGAGGAGATTGAGTTTTTTGCCCAGCCCATTTGCTCATTTGTTTGAACTGGAGTACACCTACCAGATGGAGGAGGCCGCAGCAGCGGCACAAACAAAAGAATCTGGTAAACGGAGAGTTCGGGAGACGTGGTGGTGCTCATGCAGGAAATGCCAGGTAATGCCAACAGAGGCTGAGAGTGTTTGCTGCCATGAATGGACAATTGGAATGACTGGATAGATGCATGAACGCACCGTTTTAAGACTAATACAAATCTACAGTATAGCTAAAACAGCATTCGTCACTTCTAGCCGGAGCTTACTCTACGCCTACGTCATACGCCTGTACTCGACTCTCTTGTGAACACGCGGACGGCCGTTACTGAAAGCCAGCCATTATAATTTATAAAGTTATAAATAAGGATATTTTTCATACAGAAACACATCGCTTTGCTTCAGAAGGCCTTTATTAACCCCCTGGAGCTATATGGATTACTTTTTTTTGATGGATGGATGTGCTTTTTTGGGCATCAAAATCTAAGGTACCATTCACTTCCTTTAAAAGCTTGGAAGAGCCAGGATATCTTTTACTATAACTCCGATTGTGTTTGGCTGAAAGAAGAAAGTCATATACACCTAGGATGGCTTGAGGGTGTAGTACATTATGAGATAATTAACATTTTTGAGTGAACTAAACCTTTAATAAAACTTTTGTTTTAATAGTGTATTTTGCACACTAGTGAGAGGAAAAACAGCCAACAAGAGTCCAGCGACCAATTCTTCAATACAGCTTAAAAAGTATCAATAGGCAGAACCTCATGAAGTTGATTGAAAGAATAATCAGAGTGTACAAAGCTGTAATCTAGAGAAAAGGAAGCTACTTTGAATCATTTTTGGATCTTATTTTTGTCTCTGCATAATTCCAATACTCCCATTTGTTTAATTTCAATGTTGAATGATTGTGTCATTATTCTAAAATGTTGAAAATAGTAATAGCTGCTGTACACACTCCCTTCCCTCTTTAATAAAGCATCTGTCTGTCCCATACAGGAATACCTGTGTAATTCTGAGCTTTCAGGTGCAGGTCATACAGTTTGTGAATGTAGCGGATGTACATTTCCTCTTTATTCAGCTCTGTTTTGTAAAAGTTCTGCAGAAAAAGAGACAAAAAAGAAAATTTATAAAATTAAGTGGTTTACTTGCTGTTAAACTGAATGATTTTTTTTTGTTCAACAAACACACTCACACTTATGTCAGGCTGGTTGCTATGGATGAACTCATAAAGATAAACCAAGGAGGCTTAGAGAATGAATACAGGAAATCGCTCCAGCACTGGACGGTCCACAATACAACCTTCAGCTTTGAAAAGGCTTTAGTGTTGCCCTCTTGTTTCCCTCGTGAAGTAAAGAGCTAAATCACTTCCCTTGTTAACACGCAAGTCTTGAGCTAAGCACTGCTTATTCCATTCAAAAACCATCTAATCTAGAGTGTGAGAAACTAAGAACCGAAAGGAAATGCAAAACAGTGAAATACTGCAGTCCCAACTGCACTTACATGTACAGGGTGAATATAAATTGAGAGAAAATCATACCAGCAGACTGACTGTACAGCCAATCTTCTTTCCGTCCACTTCCCCCATTTTCATACAGTCCCTGTAAGATATCAGTCAAATTACATACATGTTACATTTGTGTACATGAATCATACCATGTTGGGTTATATTGGGACCAAATTACAGATTTTGTGTGTTACTGCAGAATTCAGTAAACAACTGTAACTGAATCATTAATGTTTTCAATCCCAAGTAATTCAAATTAGATTTTTGTTTTATTTGTAAGTAGTAATTAGTAAAACAAATCAGTTTATTGGTAGAATGTATTTCATGTACATTTTATCATTAAGTAAATAATTGTAATTGAACTATTGTTTTCAATGACGTTTTCAATTGCAAGTTATACAAATTTGTTTTCTGGTTTTATTCGTAAGTAATATTTAGTACACTACTACTTTGTAAGTAGTAAGTATTTGTAAGTATTTGTTGTAAATTGCACCATTTAGTAAATAATTGTGACTGAAATTTTTCATTTCCAAGATATTCAAATTCGTTTTTTTGTGTTGTTCTGTTTTATTTATTAGTATTTATTGGAATTTAAGTGTATTAGTGCAAATATTTAGAGTGAATTGAAATGTTTATTAAATAGTTGTAAACAAATCAATGTTTTTAATGATGTTTTCAATACTTAGTCATACAAATTAGTTGTTTTTTATTTATAAGTATTACTTTGTGTAAATTTGTTGAGTATTCGCTAGGGATGGGACAATATAAATTGCCTTGTTTTGATGAAAAGTGCTTGAGAGTAAAACTGATATCCATGTAATGTGTGTCCATCAAAGATGAGGCACACCACTTTCATTGAATAATGTGTCTTAATATCCTTTTTGTTCTTTACAGTCAGATAAAATGTGAAAAGATATACTCTCAAACAGCATGGATGCACGAAAGAAACAGAGAGATTCTCATTGATGATTGCTTAACCGAAATGCATGTTTATACCTTAAAGTGACAGTAACCTTTTTTAGCATTCTCCAATTAGAAATTGCTTATAGTTTGGTAGTTTCAATGTAGCTTCCCCAACACTGATATATACGTGTGTATTTCTGCCCAGTGTTACCTGTAGTCCAGCAGTCTCTCCATCAGTCGTGTAACTGTGGCGATTAGTGATATACCGCTCTCTCGCCAAGTCTCTCTCTCGATCTTCTTCAACAGACTGACAGAAAACACAAACACAAGAGAACGAGTCATTCTGCTGCCCACCACATTCCACATACACACCCAAACCTGTCCAGTAGAACAGTGATTAGTGCATCTTACCTAGGGTATGGACCAAAAAGAGGAATTCTAGTCCAGGACAGCATAAATAAAACAAATTCAGATGAATACATTAATGTTAACAGCAGCCACTCACACTCCGTTACTGCGGTTAGTATGGTTAGTACAGGAAAACAAAGGAAAGAGGGACAATTCATCCCCTGCTGTCACATCAAGAGCAATATATGTTCTTTTCATCAATAGAAATTCATGTTTATCCTTTAAATCTCGCTGTTATTAAGTATAGGAAAAGGAAGTCCAATTGATATTGGAATATACTGACTTTATGATAACTTTCATTGCAAGTTTAACAAACATTCCATAAAGATTCATGTATCGTTAGTTAATCTGCATTTAAATAGTGAACATTGTCAATTCTATTCCATTCAGATTTTAATGAACTATTGATCTGTTAAGCATTATATAATGTGTGTTAAATAATTATTAAATACATTATTACTATGCTGTTGTCTGGTTCTCTTAGTGACCGCTTCAAGAGACAACAAAGATTGTTGAGGATGTGGCTTTTAAGTGGGCCATATATAGATATATACAGCCAAATAAAGATATAAAAAGCAAGCAAATGCACACACACACACACACACACACACACACACCCACACAAAAACACAAACATACAGTAAATGTACTTCTGGCCATAGGTCCAGTTAAGCCCAACCAATAAGCACACAGATGGATGAGATCTGACTAGCAGAAACACTTACCATCAGTCAGACTAAGCATAAATAATATGAAAATATTCTCCCTCCCTAAACACTAGATTAGCTCCAACCAAACCCCCTGAGGAACAGTAGGAACATAAATATGTTGTGAAGCCAACGATACAGCACTAAATGAAATAAATGATATCGTTTGGAGAGCTCTGTCTGACTCACATGCTGTTGAAGAGTTCTCTATATGTCTCGTCTCCTTTCCCCTCTGACATAAGACTGTCCAGCTTGTCTATAAGTTTCGCCTCCACCTAATATAAGCAATCATATTGTTATAATAAGCAGCCAATCTCAGATGATTGCATGTCCCATAAAAGGGCAGTAGGGGGCGCTGTGTGACCTGTTTGAAGTTGCCACTTCTGCGCTGTTCCCAGTCCATCATGTCATGAAAGATCGGGATCATGACATTCCTCAGGTCAGGTTGAGGTACTAGTGTCACCTCTAAGAACGGGCCGATCATCGCTGGGATGAAATTTAACTTGTGCTCTCCTGCGTGACAAAGGCAGACAGATAAGAGAAGATTACATTTCTTACATCCATGCTGACTGAAAAGTTTGACTAAAGCTTTTGGATGTTTGTGAATCTCTCACCTAAATTCTGCCACATGCTGAATATCTCACATCCCATCATTACACGCATGTCTCCATACCTGCACACAAACACAGTACAGATCATTTACATTGACAGTTCAATTGGTTAAATCAATTAAAGTGTGTAACTTTTCGATAATAAAGTAATAGATTACCCCAAAATGAAAATTCTGCCATTATTTACTTTATTACCTAATGTTGCAAAAAAATACTTTCTTCCGTGGACCACAAAAGGATGAAATTAGAAGTATTAACACGCTTTGTGCCAATATAATGAAAGTGAATATTGACTGTCAAGGCTATTAAATTAATATTTCACCCTCTCATCATTTACTCATCCTCAGGTCATCCCAGATGTGTATGACCGTCTTTCTTCTGCAGAACACAAATACCAATTTTTTTAAAAATATCTCAGCACTGTAGGTCCATACAATGCAAGTGAAAGGGAACTAGATCTTTGAAGCTCCAAAAATCACATAAAGGCAGCATAAAAGTAATCCATACGACTGGATGTGGTTTAATATATGTCTCCTGAAGCAATGCAATCCCTTTCGGTGAGAAACAGATCAATATTTCAATCCTTTTTTACAATAAATCTCCACTTTCACTTTCAGAATGTGAAAGTGAAAGTGGAGATTTGTCCTAAAAAAAAAAAGGACTTAAATATTGACATTACATTTGGCAGATGCTTTTATCCAAAGCGACTTACAGTGCACTTATTACAGGGACAATCCCCCTGAGCAACCTGGATTTAAGTGCCTTGCTCATGGACACAATAGTGGTGGCTGTGGGGATAGAATCAGTAACCTTCTGATTACCAGTTATGTGCTTTAGCCCACTATGCCACCACCACCCCCATATGAATCTGATCCTCACCCACACCTATCATATTGCTTCTGAAGACACATTTAACCACTGGGGTCATATGGATAACGTTTATGCTGGCTTTATGTTATTTTTGGAGCTTCAAAGGCCTGATCACCATTTACTTGCATTGTATGAACCTACAGAGCTTAGATATTATTCTGAAAATCTTTGTTTGTGTTCAGTAGAATAAAGACAGACATACACATCTGGGATGGCATGAGGATGAGTAAATGATGAGTGACTTTTTCCCCAGAGTTACTATTAACTTTCATTATATGGCAAAAAGCTGTGTGAAATTTCTCCTGTTGTGATCCCCAGAAGAAGAAAACGCTAAAGGGTTTGGAGCGACATCAGGATGAGTAAAAAAATTACAGAACTTTCATTGTTGGGTCATTTTTATTTTTATTATCTACTATACGCCACTTGTAGGTGGACTTCCAGAAGTACACGTTTTTTGAAAGCAGCTTTGTATGAAACAGCACTACACAAGAAAAAGACAATATAGTAACAGCTTTAACGCAAAACATCTGTTCACCTACTGTATCACTGCACATCACCCATACAGTTACCCTTAGTTAGGGTCTGTTTCTTCTAGTGGAAGCAGGACATTTGAATTTGTCTATAAAATATATGTTCTTAATATTTTGTGACCATACCATTTAGCTGTGAGTAGATTCACAATAAAGAAACATGTTATAAGCACATCAATACATTATAAGAGATAAGAGTTAATTAAATTAAAGGCAGGTTGTGAACTGTGCAAACATTTGTGATACTCACTTTTCCAATATTTTCTTCCTCTTAGATGCAGAGAAGGTCTCTAGCTGAAGGCAAGACTGGTTGATGAAGATGACAGACAGGCAGAAGTAGGAATCCCACATCTACATGGAAACAGAGAATTCAGATATTGAGCCATGGAGCAAGCCAACAGATCAACTGTTAAGTTTCAGTGCACATTAGAGATTGTGAATACAATTAAACTGAAACCTTATAGTCGAACTTGTCATTGAGGAAGTTTGTCCTTAAAGCGTCTGACAGGTAGAGCACAGTGGTGATGATGATGCTGTGAAGTATGACGGAAGCTAGGTCACAATTTCATACTACATGTCAAAACAACATCATGTAAAATGACGGTATAAAAAAGCATCTGACTTGTTTGTGACCAGCCGCATGACCGTCCAGTCTTTGGGGAACATCTCTGGCCTTATTAGGATCCGAAACACGGTGAAAATATGAAGAAGAAAATCCTGAAAGAGAGAAAAAGAGATTGCTTTATTGTCAATAAAGTCGATAAAGTCAGAGGAGTGAGATGTAATGGCGCTGACATTAGGATGCATTCAGAACGTCTCTTACCCGCAGGTCATCTTTACTGGTGAACCGCTGCAGAAGCTGTTGGTAGTGTCGATCTTTCATGTGCCTCAAGAGAGCCAGAAGACACGACACAAACTCTCCCTAACAAACACATTCAGAACCAGATATACAGACACCCACAGGAAATATGAAACACAACTCTGACATAGAATACAGACTACAGTTTATCGCACTTCAAAGGAGTTCTGAATTAGTGTTGTTTAAATGAAATGTCAAATTTAAAAGGCAAAAAACAAAACAAAGGCAAATATAGATACATGAGGTAAATAAATGTAAATTAAGGTAACGTATGTGTATTGACTAAATAGTAAAACAAATATAGTAATAGGTAAAAACTAATTTAAATGACATTGATAACCTAACTATTGAAGCCCATTTCTGCCACATTAAAAAAAAATTAAAAAATTATTAAATCAAAATTATGAGGTAAAATGTAGGATTATATGATATAAAATTTTATGAAGTCCCAATTCTGAAATCAAAAAGTCCTAATTATGAGATAAAAATTATGATGAAATATAAAGTCAAAATTAAGAGACAAAGTAATTTCTTTGGAGATAAAAATCATAATTATAAGATCCTAAATCATAATTAGGAGATACTGTCATAATTTGAAGATACAACATTTTTTTATCTCTTAAAATTTAGAGAAGTCATAATTATGAGATTAAAAATATCAAACATTTTGGAATAAAGTCAACATTATGAGATAATAATAATTATGAGATGCTAAATCATAATTATGAGATTAAACAGTCAATTTTAAAGATTAAAATGAACATTATCAGATGATATTTCATAATTATGAGATTAAAAATTCAATTTTAAAGATTTATGTGAACATTATCAGATTATATTTCATTATTATGAGATTAAAAAGTCAATTTTAAAGATTAAAATGAACATTATCAGTTTATATTTCATAATTACGAGATGCTAAATCATAATTATAAGATTAAAAAGTCATACATTTGATAAAAAGTCATCTCATAATCATGATTTAGTATCGCAAAATTATTTAAAAAATGTATCTCGTAATTATGAATTTATCTAAACAATTATGATTTGTTTCTCATAATAAATGATGACATTTGTTTTTCTATTTGGCAGAAATGGACTTCCTAGTATTTAACACAGAATATTAGTTTAAAACATTTATGTTTATGTATTAAAATTCATTTCAATAAAATCCCATTTTCGCCCACGATCAGTGTAGAAAATGTTACATTTGCAGATTTATGGTATTGCTCACATAAATAGATTCTTAAACCTGCTTCTAAAATGAGAACACATCACAGAATATTTCACCCCCATACTGAACCGCCCCACAATACCCTTGATAAATTGCAGAGGTCTGTGTAAATATGGATGAGTAAATTGGTGTTGAAGGGCGGCAAGGCGAGGTTTGCATTTACAAAAACCTCCGAACGCTAGGGAATTTGTCACGTCTACCAGGAGCATCTCTGCCAGAATTCACCGGCTGCTTGCGTGGATAGTCTTTGAAGTGTAAACTGCTCTGACTGCTGGACTTTAATTACTTTGCCCTGAGGCCATGTTTCTGGCTTTTTCTGACAGTTTTTAGCATGTTTCACTTTTTTTTTTTCATCTCTCCGAAGCAGTCTTTTTTCTTTTCAGCACCGTGTCTACTCTGGAAATGACCGACGATGTGTTGGGCTGTGTTGAGACTGTTTACGCAAGAAGCATTGAAACTTCATGTTACATTAAAGGATCTCAGACACATCTGTTCTCAGAATGTGTCTGTGAAGTTTCAGCTCAAAATACCCCACGGACCATTTATTATACCATGTTGTAAATGCCTCTTTTTGAGTGTAATAAAAAAAAAAAACGCTGTTTTCGTGTGTGTCTCTTTAAATGCAAATGAGCTGCATATAGCTCTGGTCTCCATGAGTACAATCAGACACAATGGTAACTTTAGCTGCATTAGCTGTGGAATCAGCTAACAAACTCATTTGGAAAGGCGATTTGCAAACATTCACAAAATATAAAGTGTGATACTTACATCTTCAGGATATAAAGCTGGATCATGAACAGTTGGTACTGATGCATGCTTGAGAATGTATATTGTTTTGAAAATCCTGTTTTATATTGACACTCATTCACAAAGCAGTCAGTGTAAAATGATTTGCACAAACATACACAAATGTATGTATGTTTTGGGGCACATTTCCTTCAAAAACTAAACTTGTCCACTGCAGTGGCTCTGATGCCGTGAGTACATGAAGACTCATATGTTCACTTTTACAGTCAACAACAGAACACTTATGACGCTTAAGAAGCGGAGACATTCTTCTTCTCACTGTATCTGCTCCAGCATGGAAAAAATGGCGGACTGTGTGTAAATCACCCAAGGGAGGATCTATAATAGGGTGAAGTCCGTCACCAGTCGTGGGCGTGGCCTGCTCTAATGTGACCTCACTTTAGAGCAGAAATGAAAACCGTTAATTTTGACACACTGTTTTAGTGGGTGGACTTTTAACATTGTAGGGTGTTTGTGTACACATACTGTCGACTCACATTTATGTACAAACACCATGTAAAAGTGAATTTTGCATAATAAAATAATAATAATATTATACATTTAAATAATATCCTACTTCAAAAGGAAGTCAATTAGTATAAAAATAGACTGCATATTTTAGAATAGCAAAATAATAAAAACAATTCAACAGTTAAACACAATCAGAACAAATTTATGTGTAAACCATCCATATTATAAATTGTCCTATTTAATGTGATCTTTTACATACACCTTAATTTATGAACGACTAACACAGAAATTTGTTTGTGTTTCATGAATAAAGCCCAATGTTAGCATTGCGTCAACTGTGTATATTAGCATTGGGTGTTTCTCCAACTTGGGGCAATTTCATGTCTCTGGGGTTGATTTTAATAAAAACTAAGAGATTTGTTTTCTTTTTTTATGAAGGTCACATTAAAACTGACTTAGAAAATGTTACCAGGCCATCGTCATTAATGTTTTGCTACTTTTCAAATTCCTTTTGTGTTTAGATTTTATTCTTGTAACGTTGTCCCAAACCCAGACATTCAATATTAAACAAAGAAAACCCATTAAAAATACATGTTTAAAACTAAATTATCTAAACAAATAGTTAAATAAACCATAGCAATATTTATTGTGTGAAGTAAATAAACGTTACAAAAATTACGACAATCCCCCAGTTGTGGCGTCTATCAAACTATTTTGCCCCTAATAAAGCTTTTTCAAAAGTTGGCGAACTTGTAAGTCCACAAAAGTGTCAGTGAAGAGCAAGTTTGCGCTGAAATATGAGACATGTGATGTTTGAAGAAAACAAAGAAAATTCAAGGTAAATATTACAATATCACTATCAAATATAGCTATTTTTATTGAATGTCATTACTAAACAAGCTCTAATCTGGCCAAATTATACAAAAAGTGTGAAAATTTTATTTAATTGTGTGTATTTTGGATACATAACATGTTAGCTATGAAATTAGCCTAAGCAAGACAAAGGAGTTTGATGTTTTGTTTCAAAAACATTTAAAATGTAATTTCATCACTGTCCGTTCCAAAACAGAATTCTATTGAACACAACACAGATATTTGAGATGTGGTACGGGAAATGAAACTTTCAGAAAAAATGACTAAAACGACATAAGTCTCCTATGATGCATGTACATACGTGACATTGCCATTAAACAAATTAAATTAGTGATAGTGTGAAATTCTTTTAAAGGGACTTAACTTTCTAAAAGTAAACGTACATGGCGGGGGAGTACATTTTCATTGGGGTTTTGCAGTTCTAGTTTAGTCATGTTGCGATGTGCAGCTCATATGCATTGTAAATACTGTGCTTTACTCTCCTTCCTCTCGCTGTCTCTAATCCAGGAGACCTGTTACTCTTACCGTAATGTCTTGAATCTGGGGGCGTAGTGTGGGCCCTGGTGGATGGGGTCGGTTAGCGACTTCCAGTATTGTCCGCAGTAACACACCCAAAACACTCTCCACAATCAGGTCAACCTCCTCGGATGCAGTCGACTCCTGCATTCACAAACAAAGGGGAAGTGATTTTATGAATGACTCTCTACATGGTCTGACAGGGTGTTAATAGCGAAGAAGGTGAGACCGCCATGAAAACATAAGCTGTCACTTCAGTTTAATCAGGTGTAGGACAAAAGGAATGTGGCTGATGCATCTAGTCCTGATCGGCCTTCTCAGTGTGTGAGACATGCAGTTTAGTTTCGTCAAGGTCAGAGCGGATGTCTACATTTAGATCAAGTGCTGGATCAGCATTTTCACAAGATAGCATCCTGTGGTCCTCTTAAAAGCAGAAGTCTATTCAAACTAGGAATATCCAAAGCTACACTGGTGGCCAAAAGTTTGGAATAATGTTCATATTTTGCTGTTTAAGAATAAAATTGGTACTTAAATTCACCAAAGTGGCATTCAACTGATCACAAAGCATAGTCAGAAGATTACTGATGTAAAAAACAGCACATCACTATTTGAAAAAACTCATTTTTGATCAAATCTAGACAGACCCCATTTACATCAGCTATCACTCCAACACCTATTTGATTCGTTAAATGAAGCTTAACATTGTCTTTGTGTTTGTTTTTGAGTTTTCACAGTATGCAATAGACTGGCTCTAAGATCAATATTAGTTCAAAAATGGCAAAAAAGAAACCGCTTTCTCAAGAAACTCATCAGTCAATGAAGGCTATAAAATGCTTGAAATTGCCAAAAAAAAAAAAAAAAAAAGATTTCATACAAAGGTGTACACTACAGTCTTCAAAGACAAAGGACAACTGGCACTAACAAGGACAGAAAGAGATGTGGAAGGCAGATGTAAAACTAAACAAGAGGATAAGTACATCAGAGTCTCTAGTTTGAGAAATAGACGCCTCACATGTCCTCCGCTGACAGCTTCATTGAATTCTACCCGCTCAACACCAGTTTCATGTACAACAGTAAAGAGAAGACTCAGGAGGCCTTATGGGAAGAATTGCAAAAAAATACACTTTTGAAACAGAAAAACAAAAAAGAAAAGTTTAGAGTGGGCAAAGAAACAGTCATTGGACAAAAGATAATTGGAAAAGAGTGTTATGTATCTTAACTCCATTGAGCTTTTGTGGAATCAGTTAGACTGTAAGGTGTGTGAGAAGTGCCCGACAAGACAGTCACATCTATGGCAAGTGATACAGGAAGTGTGGGGTGAAATGTCACCTGAGTATCTGGACAAACTGACAGATAGAATGCCGAGGGTCTGCAAAGCTGTCATTGCTGCACATGGAAGATTTTTTGATGAGAACATTTTGAAGTTGTTTAAGAAGTTCTGAATATTTTTTTCCAATTGTAATTTTTCATATTATTAATGTCCTGACTATACATTGTGATCAGTTGAATGCCACTTTGGTGAATAAAAGTACCAATTTCTTTCTATAAGAGCAAAATCTGTACATTATTCCAAACTTTTGGACGCCAGTGTACATGTTTTCAAAATCAGCTAAACATTGGGGTCATCTAAGCAACCATTCGGTCTTAAGGAAGCCCTGTATTATTATACTGGATTAGGGTTATTTTTCTTGACAAACATTCAACAAATAAACAGGATAAACCTTTTTATTGCACAAAACTATAAAAAAAAAACAGTGACCGATGAATTATGCATAATAATGGCAAATTACAGCAGGCAATTTGACAAAAGTGTCTGACAAAAATTATGTTAAAATTTATTGTGAAAAAGATTAAATGTTAAACGCATATAAAACTTTTCTAGTAGCTCTATGTGACTAATTTTTCAGATAGTTACGTCACCTTCTGTCACACCGTCTCAAACATTCTTGCTGTTTCACCTGCATGGTTGGTGGCGGTCAGAGGATTGTGTGAGGGTTATGTAAGGTGTCCTTACCGTGTCTTCCCTCTTGAGTAGAGAAAGCATGCAGGTGAGGATGTGAGCACACATGACGAGATCTTTCTGTTCCTGCATGTGAGCCTGCAGGACACGCAACACCACTGGCAGCAGGATACATCTAGACTCTGACATAAACAAAAACCGTTTTCAAATTAAATTTGAAAAGTCAAAATTGTAAATCGTTGCATCTATAATAAATATCACAGTTAATGTTTAGTTAAGTTTTTGTATGAGTCTGATTACTCTCTGTAATGAACCCATTTTGAAAGCACTTTTTAGATGTTTTTTTTTTGTCTCAAGTTACCTTAAATTTTATTTATTTATTTTTATCATTTCATGATTAAAAAAGTTATAAACACAGATGTTTTATTTATAAAGTGAACAAATATTATAGGCTTACTATAACACAATATCTGTACATATAAGCTTTTCAATAACAAAATATCCTGGCTTGCCCTGTGTTCCCAGAATTTTTTTTCCATCTGGACCACTTGTCCATGAAGTTGAATTGTGTATAGAGTGTGTTTGTTTACCTGGGTTGATGTAGATTTGGCTATCCACGGTTTTGGCGATGCAGTGCAGTTTGACGGCCTGCAGGGGGCAGTCTGCTTGGGACGCGGTGGGGAGGCTACCGAGAGTCTCACGCACAAATGTGGCCACTTCCCTTACAGTAAAAAGCTTCAGCAACTCTCTGTACACAGCCGGGAATGACTGCAAAAACACTGCCTGTGGAATAAAATCATGGTCATGTGAAGCACAGAAAACATATGGAAGCATTTTCAAGACAGAAGCATTTTTAACAATTGATCAAGATCAATTTGATCTTTCATGGCTGTTATTTGGCTTATTATGGGCAAAACAAAAACCAGTCAAGTCCAAAACCTTGACACTAGTCTCAAACTTAGCCTCGTTGCTTCTTAGATTCCACCTTTTAGACGATTCTTCATGCTTTTGAGTGGTCCTGGACATTTGTATATGGAGGTGTTACAACAGATGTGGTTGGCTGCCTATCAATATGAAATGCCTTACATACAGGAACTGTATTATATGTCCATATTCTTAACCAGTGAGAGCAGCAAACTATGAAAAAAATCCCAAAACAAGGAGAACAGGGACGGGATGGAGAACAAGACCAAACCCCATCATGTAATCCTGCTTTAAGGGGGCCAGTGTAGTGTTATATGGGGGAGGGTAGCACGAGGATTATGGGAAATTAGAACAGGCTCTGGCCTGCATTCTATCACACCCTTTGTTCTGCTCTCTATGAAGATTAAAACATCCAAACAACAGTTAAGACAACACAGGGGTAGTAATGAGTCATGTGAGACAGAGTAGTCTTACATCTAAATACATATACATTTTATTATTTTGTATTATACCTTTTTGGGCTATATTCATTTTTCAAGTTTGAAATAATACTATTTGAATACATCTGGGTTATCTCAGCCTGAAGGGACGATTTTTACTTCTGCATTGATCCTGCAGCGTAGGCTACACGTAGCAACGGCGGTTACATCATAAAGTTTGCAGTAGACTGACACGCACCTCTTCGAAAATGTAACTGGGCGTTGCGTCAACACAGACCACAACAGCTTTGATAGGTTCACTTTGCATCCAAAGACTCACCCCCCAGGATGATAACATGGATATCTGAGGTAGCATTGCATTTTATCCAAGGTTATTTTCGTATTTATGCATTATATTACTGTGGCAGGGTGGAGGGCGGGGCTGGGTCGTGATACTACACACCTGGTCCGGTATTAGGCTAATTATGCCTCTGTGAGGTTTAAAGGCTGACTGCAGAGGGCCGTGCGGGAGAGAGAGATCATTAGCGGATATGTCCGTCATGTGTGTTTATGTTGTCTTTTAAGTTTATCATTAAACTATTATTTATATTGAAAAGCCTGTTCTCGCCTCCTCCTTTCCATTGATCCCTTTACACTGGTGCCGAAGCCCGGGAAGGAGGAGGGATACGCCGTAGTAGAGTTCTCGCCACTACCATCCACCCCAACGGAGCAGCAGGGGACGAGGAGCCCAGCCGCCTGAACGAGGACGATGGCCGCCGACCGCGAGGGGAGAAGGGGCTCCTAGCTGACCGCCTGGAGCAGTCAGGGTCGCTGCCAGGGGCACAGGAGTCGCCTACCGGCCGCTGAAACGCGACGGGGTTTAAGACCGCCGACCGCGAGCGGGCAGGGGCTCACTGGTGACCGCCTGGAGCGAGAGGACCGCTGCCAGGGGCGGGGGAGACCCCTTATGTTCCCCGAGAACGCGGCGGGGTATTCCCTCCGCCAGGGGCTGGAGGACTGCCTCGGATCCGCCCGGAGAGGCGTGGCTGTCGTCCGATAAAGGGTGGAGGAGTGGCCGAGGAACAAGCTGCGGCGTATCGGAGAACTGACGAGTAAAAGTTTTTGGGGTTTTTTTCATCTCTCTCTCCTCTCTCTCTCTCTCACTGTCGCTCTGCGTTGGCCTTTATCCTCTTTTAAATTTTACAGTTTTTTGGGGGGTACTACACTGTTACAGGAAGTACCCCCCCATTTTAATTATTTCTGTTTCCCTCCCCTTGTCCCCTCCCTCGTCCAGGTAGATGGGGATGACCTGCCGGCAGACAGCGCGGAAGGCGCGCCCTCCCCCCAGGGAAAGGGGGGGGGGTAACGTCAGGCCGCGGGCTCCACGTCAGGCCGGGGGCTCCCCAGCCTGAGAGAACGAGGGAGGAATGTGGCAGGGTGGAGGTCAGGGCCGGGTCGTGATACTACACACCTGGTCCCGTATTAGGCTAATTATGCCTCCGTGAGGTTTAAAGGCTGACTGCAGAGGGCCGTGCGGGAGAGAGAGATCGTTAGCGGATATGTCCGTCATGTGTGTTTATGTTGTCTTTTAAGTTTATCATTAAACTATTATTTATATTGAAAAGCCGGTTCTCGCCTCCTCCTTTCCATTGATCCCTTTACAATTACATTGTATTTGGACTTGGTCACAATCGGGAGCATCTGCTATGTTTCGTTGCATATATATTAGCTTGTATTCTAGACTTTTAGATGTAGGCTATACAGTGTAAACCCATCTGTTCACATGCAATGCTTTAACTCAGTGTGTGAACCCTTATTGTTATGTGCCAAAGAAATCTGGCTCTGATTAAATAATAAACTATATCATTGGACACATAAAAAAAAAATTATATTGCCCTCTTCAATGTAGTTAGCCCCTTTATGTTAGTAGCTTGAAGCTAACTACTTTTTCAAATGAGTAGCTTTACTGTAGTTTAACTACTTTAAATAATGAAACGCTACTAACTAAAGTTACAAAATAGCTTCCCCATCATAAGCTGGCTTTTAAATGTAGCTTAGTTGGTCTCTTGTAATCTAAATGGGAACGTCTTGTCTTAAACAAGATGCAGAGTGGACCAGGCTTTATGTTGATAGTAAAACAATGTGATTTTAGCAATTGCAGACTTTTATTTACCATCTTCCGCAGTGTTTCTTGCAATCTTTTATTATCTTGCATTTGTTTTGTCTCACTTCCTTCTTCTTTCTCGTATTCATTTACAACGTTTCTTTTTCTCTTTCTCTGTCTTTCATTAAACCCAAAGCAATTTCTTCTCTGGACGTATTTGTCTCTTTCAAAGGGGGCGTGTGGGCATCAGTGCTGCTGTGGACACTCTTGAGGCTCTTTGTAGAACACGGGCAAAACATCAAAACAAACTCACACCAAAAATGTACAAAAGCCAGTGTGATGGGTATCTGAGGGAGGGAGAAGAGAAGACGTTCTCGCATTCAGCTCAGCAAAGCCGAAAAAATGTGTAGGACTCTTCTAATGCTTTGAAAAAAGAGAATATGTTCAAAACTGCTGTTGTATGACTCCATCACCACCATGAAATATGAATTATCCCACCTCTCAAGGGCAAAACATCTGTAGAAATTAAATTAAGAGCTTTTTTCTGGCAAATAAATACTTAATACAGCACATTTGCCACGACAGAGACCACATAGAGGCTTTACAATGTCTCACAGTTTCAGAAGAAGCTTCAGGCCGAAGACTAACTAAATTAGCTGCTCCATTGATCAGAATAATGGCTCAAAGTTTAAAAAGACAAAAAGACTGATTTCGGTCTTTCTAGACTAAATTTCACTTTGAAAAATAGCATTTGGGTGCACATTACAGGCTAGAGTTGAAAATCCAGAATGAAAAAACGAAACTAAACAATGGCATTTGAATATTTTGACAGTATATATACATTTTTCTGAGGAAAATCTGTGATGTTGGCCAGTACAAAAGTTCCCAATATGATACAAGGCTGTCCAGAGAATTGCTATATGGTTGCTAAGGGCTTTTGGTCTCTAGACATGACTCGATTTCCTCCATTAATCTAAATCTAATGTTTTTTTCACTTAATTTAAGTCTGTCAAGTCTGCTGAAAATAATATAATTTTTAGCATATCATTTTTGTATTATATTTATATTTAATTACATATATAAGGCCTATATTTAGTTTTATTATTAGTCGTGGGAAGTAGTTTTGTATTATAATATATTATTGTTATTATATTTCTTTATTATTAATTTATATTTTATTTTATTTAATTTAATTTGATGTAGAGAAAATAAATTGAAAAAAAAATAGTAGAAATGATTGGAAAATGTTACTCAGTGTATTATGAGCAAATGTGCTAACCACAACATCATGGCAACTATGCAATTTAAACTGTTTCTTTAAATTTTTTGAGTATCTCTCTCTCTTACCTGTGTTTGCGTGATGGGGCGCAAGCTCTTGTTCTCCTGTGAGAGGAAGAAGCTTATGGACATGAACAGCTCGTGCATACAGCATTGAAACTCCTCTTCATTCTGTCCCCCCGTGGCTAGTGCAAATAGCCGCCTTGATTGGATAATATACTTAAAAATGTACTCTGTCGCCTAGGAAACCAACGGAACACAACTTTTAAGCACAGAAAGCAACACAAATGCTGCCAAATTAAGTATGAATAGGCTGTGTGAAATAATGTGATTTGGAATTCAAAATAGCCCAGAGCACACTATTTCTGAAAATGTAATATTCAGTACATTATGAATATAAATTGTTTTTGTGGTTATACGGAAACAGGAGACGATAACGAAAGACTCAAAACATAATAATGAGAAGCAGAATGTGTAAAGAGGATGCGAGAACGCAAGAAAAGATGTTTAGTGTGAATCTGAATGTGCTTATAGCGAGATCTGTCACCTTTAGCACCTGTTGGATGTGTTCTTGACGGTCAGCTTCAATAATGCGGTCCACATACCACTTAAGCACCTTGATCAGATCCCTGCCAAAGACAAAAGTACATAAAATACATTTTTAAACAATTTTATCCCAGAAATGTATTGTTTGGAACGATGGAATTGTCCACACTGAACATAACAATGCTGCGCAAAGCAGCACAATCACAGCCAATCAGAACATATTTGATGTTTAATGTAAAGTTATGAGAAGCATGATTTTGGACATGTGCAATGGCGTGAAAAAATTACTGTGATCAACAGGACATCTTTTTGCTCGTCGCGAGCAAACATTGTTTGGAAAAAACTATGTTTTATCACATGCCGCTTCATAACGTTGCATCTGGTTAGGACGCAGTGTTAATCGAAACCAAGCTATATCTGTGTTTATTTCATGAAAGCGGTCAAAAAATGTATGCATCATATTTCTTATATTAATCTATACATTTTGAGTTGAAATATAATCCAGATATTTATTTTTTGAAATTCACTCACCTGAAATGCATTTAGAGTTAGCATGATTGGATTATGACCGCTAACCATTAAACCATAGCACAGTGAACTATCAATCTTTTTATGCATTTCAAAGCTCTGGCATTCAAATAGAGCACACATGAGATTTAAACGAAGCACACTTTTGTAAGTGACAATTAAACAGGACTCATTAAATCAGTCTATTGCAATGCCCTATATACAGAAACATATGTAGAATTACAATATGCTTTCGAGTATCACAATAACATGATATGGTGGAATCCTTGATGATTTCCAATCCTAGTTTCCTGCTGCATTGCAAGTGTGCTTAAAGGGATAGTTCACGCAAAAATGTAAATGCTCTCATCATTAACTCACCCTCATGCCATCCCAGATGTGTATGACTTACTTTCTTCTGTAGAACACAAACAAAGTTTTTTAGAAGGTCAATACAATGCAAGTGAATGGTGGCCAGAACTCTGAAGATCCAAAAAGTACATAAAGGCAGCATAAAAGTAATCCATACGACTCCAGCGGTTAAATTATTGTCTTCATTAGATGATAGTGTATTATATATGATAGTGTGCTATATATAAAATACCATATGATAGGTGTGGGTGAGAAACAGATCAATATTTAAGTACTTTTTTACTTTAAATCTCCATTTTCACTTTCAAATTCTGAAAGTGAAAGTGGAGATTTAGAGTATACAAAAATATAAAAGGATTGAAATATTGATCTTTTTCTCACTCAAAGTGATCGCATCGCTTCAGAACACATATTAAACCATTGGAGCCATATGGATTACTTTTATGCTGTCTTTATGTGATTTTTGGAGCACTGACAGAACCAACAGAATTTAGATTTTTCAAAAAATCTTCATTTGTGTTCAGAAGTAAAAAGAAAGTCAAACACATACGGAATGGCATGATGGTGATTCAACTGCTCTAAACAGTGGAGAAGTGTACTAAAAGAGTGAATAAATTACGAGAAGAGCGTTCCCATAAAAAGGCTAAAAGTCACAACAAAAGGAAAACTGAAAACTAGAGCAGAGAAGACTTGAACTGGAAGCCTGACACAATAAAACCAGTGAGCACTAAAAACTTCACAATTACCTGAAATAGATGTATTGTTTAACAAACCAATTTAACAGGTAATCAATTGAACAAGAAGGATGTGTCCTTGTATTCTGTACAGTTTTGAAGTTAATTTGTTGCATAATATGTGCAATTGAAAACGGTGTAGGTGGTAATGTGGGCTGCACTCTGACCCAGATAAATGGACAGAGAAAATGAAGTGTTATTGGAGTGAGAGTGAAATATGAGTGTTGTACTAAGTGAAGGAATTTGAAGTGAGGGTCAGGCTTCAACACAGCATGAAACAAGAACCGTGTTCTTGTACGTTTATATGAGCCGCTATGTTTGTGTGCTTTTCAGAGTTTTTGGAATGAGATCTACAGGTAAGCTTTGAGTTCATGTCTGTATTTATGGGAGGAAGTGTGTAAAAGTGTACGCTGATGGCTCAATTAGAGTTTGCCACTCTTAATTAGCCATACTTTCCTAATGTTGGAATCCTTCCAAAAGAGATGCAGAGCTGTAGGTGCCATACATGTCCCATACTTGTATCTTTTACTCTTACCACAGTTTACTCTTTCTTGTTTAGCTGTTTAGGAATGACAATTTCAATCCTACTTCCTCTTTATTACTTCATTGGGTTCGCCAAGCTTTTGATGAAACAAAATTTGCGTTTCATGTAGCAAAAACCAACTTACCTGTATGACAGGGCTCCTGCAAAGTGGCTTTCAATGTAGGTGTCCATGACTGGTTTGAAATGCTGAAACTTGCTGTCCTGGAGCAAGTTTATAATGTGTACCTGAATAACAAATTTTGCACATAATCAGCGAGAAGTAAAATGATAATTTCGCTGATACCACAGGTTTTAAAAATATGTACTATTAATTATAAAAAAAAACTGTGCCTACCAGACAATCAAACACCTTGAGTGCATATCTCTGTGAGCTCTCATCCAAAATACCAAAAAGTGTGTCCAGTGTATCCTGTAAAAACTGATAAAGATGTTTAGATTTCAATAAGTCAGTTAAGTAAGGTTTGTAAAACTGTGCCCATTAGGGCAAAGATTACTATGAGTGACATGTTCTTTAACCAAGTCTCTGGAGTGCAGCTGACCTTCACTATTTCTGATCCATCAATCTCTTTGAGTTTAGACAGACTGTCACTGATTCTCTCCGGGTGAGCTCTCCACTTCAGTAAGTCCAGCATATCACCTGCAGAACAACCAATAAACAGTGTCATTTACATTACAATATTTGTATTACAATGTTTTACCCAGCTGTTTGGACTCTGGAATACTTGATTCTTATTGAGACATTCTGCTTTCTATCCTATATTGTCCTATTTGATCTTAAAGACACACATATTACCGTTTTGAGTGAGCTTGGTGGAACACAGGAAAGATGTGATCCAGAGAGACTCTTTACTGCCTTTCAGTGTTTGGTTGTTGCCGGGCAGATTTGATTTGGAGAAGGGCAGTTTGAGGTAGCGAGCACAGTCTTGCAGGTTAGCATTCTCTTCGCACTGGAAAACAGGGAGGGGAAAAAAAAGAACTTTCTATTTGAAACAATTAAAAAAATTATCTTTTTTTTTTTGGTCATCCTTTTTTTCCATTTACTTGCCAGAAACATTAAAAAGGCCTTGGACCACAACACATCACATTTTTCAGGAATAGGGTACAAATTGTTCAATTACATTTATTTTATTATGTATTAGATAAACTTTTATGAAAAAATAAATGCAAATTTTAAGCAAGAAAAGTTTTTTTTTTTACTATTATTAAAAATTATTATTATTATTATTATTATTATTTATTTTAATTGTTATTTAAAAAAATAAGTTTTAAGTTTATTTTAATTTATCAACATTTGGGCTCAAACTAGTTAACCATTATGTGATTAGGTCAGCTTCATTTAGACAATTAAATTGTATTAATTGTATTAATTTAATAACAAAAAACAGATTATTAAACTCTTAATGCATGTCCCAAATTTTGGTAATAGGGTTGCAAACATTTGTAAACTCCTTTAAAATAAATGTTATATAAAACACTTCCTTATAATATAATCCTGAGTCAAACAACCTTATTTTCTAAAGGTTATGCAGCTCACAGGTCATTTGTTGAAGAAAGAAAGAAAAAAAAAAAAGCCACATTTTGTAGCCTTTACATGTAGAGTGTCCGTTTTTAATCAAAGTCACAGTTGCTCATGTTTAACACCCTTTCAACAAATCCTGAAATATCAGTCCATATGTTGTACTTGACTAATGTCAGTGTGCAGTATTACAGCTCACGGTGATCTCTAAAGTGAGGCTGTGCGTTACGCTGAGAAATTTGTGTAAATGACAGAGCTCAAGCAAACTGCTCCATTTTTCAGTGTGTGTAAATAGGCCATGAGATGCTCTTAGAGTCTTATTATGTCTGTATATGGGATAAGCCTTATAGTTGCTAGAAATACAGTAACTTATTTATACTTGGGATGTGTATATATACAGTAAATTTAAAGGGGACACACAGTATGGAAAACCAGATTTGTATTGCTCTTCAGAAATAAAAGTGTTAAATGTACTATTAAATGTACATTAATGAATTCATATTTGTAACAACTACTAATGGAGTGTAAGGGTTGACATCACTACATCACAGGGCAAATAGCACAAAGAGCAGCTGCTTTTTGTGTGTGTGTGTGTGTGTGTGTGTGTGTGTGTGTGTGTACTGCTTCAAACCTATTGAATCCACAAACACTTCCACAGACTGCAATTACGAGAGCTGGGCAAATAACATGCTGTTAAATTGGGAGTGCCTGAAGGATGTGTTCTTGGACATGGTTATTTAACTATTAAAACTTTTTAATAAGGAGGCATTTTTTTAAAGGCTTTTTAATGTGTGAAGGAACAGAATGAAAAAACAAAGCATGCAAAATCATATGCACATCATCTAGGACAATTTGTCATTTGAAATAGTGGGACTTTTAAATAGTATTTTTGTAGATGTTGAACACACACACACACACACACACACACACACACACACACACACACACACACACATATATATACATACATAAAACACTGCTTCTCACACACACATCAGAATAAACCAAATTATCAAACAGTCTAAAAATACATATCTGGAACATTGGGATCAGGAAACTAAAACACAAAGTAAATTACAATTCTATCGAACTTTGAAATCAAATTATGAATTGGCAGAATATCTGAGAGACACAAAGCAGAGACGGATCCTGAGCAAGTACAGGCTGAGTGAACACAGCCTAGCCATCGAGACCGGCAGACACAGAAAGAGCTGGTTACCCCGAGAGCAAAGGGTGTGTGTTCAGTGTAGGACAGGAGAGGTCGAGACAGAGACACACTTCCTCCTTCACTGTCACAAATACAGCTCAGTCAGAGAATTCTACTTCAACAAACTCACTGACTTCATACAGGACTTTACAGCCATGACTGAAATAGATCAGATAAAGACCTTACTAGGAGAGGGACCGACAGCAGCACTGGCTGCCAGATACGTGTGTTTGTGCCACAGCCTGAGAGACAGCAGGTGAATGTGTGTGTGTGCGTTTGTGTGTCTGACCTCAGTGTGTTTCCCTACTGTCCACCACAGTGACCCTCAGTAATGTATGTGTGTGTGTGTGTGTGTGTGTGTGTATGTATGTATATGTGTGTTAAAACAGTGTGGTATCGAATGTTCACAGATATTGTAATCTGTTACACTGTTAAGTTGTACAATGAATTTAATTTGTACATTTAAATTTAAGTTATATACTTTATTATTTTGATGTCTTAATAATTACTCTATGTGTTCCAAGCTTTGGCAATATTGTAATATGTACAGTCATGCCAATAAAGCAATTTGAATTTATAAAACACACAATACATTTTGACAGTCATACCTTATGAACAATGAGCTCGTGGGTGCCATCGGGCAAAGTCCTCCCATCATCTTGCATTAGAGGAACGAATGAGAATCCAAAGAGCTTCTTTTCCCCCTTGTCTTTTGCTGGAGAAAAAAACCCTGAATATTACACACAACACAAACTAAAAATTCCCCCCAAACCAAAATCATAAAATACTAAACAGTACTGATCCTGCAACTAAACATTCAAGTTTACATTAGATTGTTAGGCCTAGTGATCGACTGATATCTTTTGGTTCGATATCTAGCAGTGGTTCCCAACCTTTTTTCTGCAACGGCACACTTTTTACAATTAAAAAAATCCCACGGCACACCACTATCCCACATAACCATTTTTGATAGTTTTCCTTTTCAAGAACTTGTCCATGTTTTCTGTCTTAGTCTTAGTAGCATGTTTACTTGTAATGTTTGAAATTTGGCTATGTAAAAAACGCAAGTCACATAGGCGTGCTGTATAATGAGGTCACAGGTGACAAGAGCGCTAATTGGGTAATAAAAAAAAAAAACAACAAATGTAAATATTTTCCAATTTGTTCTTGTAACACCACAGCAAAAAACATGTGTTAGGGCCCAAGCACCGATGGGGTGAGGACCCTGTTGTTTTTCTAGGCATTTATAATTTTTTTTTCCCAAATTAATCAAATTTTTGAGGGCCTAAACATACTGGAAAACTCAAGAAACTTTGCACATGCATCAGAAGTGGTGAAAATGTACATATGAAATTGATTTCAGAATTAGGTGTGGCAAAATGGCTCTATAGCGCCACCTACAAACTTTAAATGTGCACTTTGAGCTACGTTTCACCTACACGTATGAAAATCTGTACACACGTGTAACATGCCAATACCTACAAAAATGTCTCTTGGACCCATGCCCTAAACTCAATAGGAAGTCAGCCATTTTGATTTGTCTCTTCAATTTTTGCTTAGTTTTTGACATTTCCAGGCCTCGTACTTTAAGGAGCTCCACCTAAATTAAATCAGATCTACTTCATATTTGGTTCTAATTCTAATCTAAAGGCCTTGGCGGTGCTAAATTGCGAAGCTTTTGAGTTTTCTTTGAATGCTGTGTCCGTGGCGGCCAGACATATTTCGATGTTTCGCCATGAAACAAGAAGTTGTTATAACTCAAACATAAAATGTCCAATCTGCCCCAAACTTTACATGTTTTATAAGAGTCCCGGACTGAAAACTTCGATATGCCAATATTCAGTTATAGTCAGGCTTACTGGAACAGTGACGGAACTCAAAACGGACATGCGAGCCGTGGAACAGGTCGACAGGGATGGGCAGCTTGATTAGTTCCGCCCACCGTGGACTGTTGTTGTGGTACAGAACAAAGGTGTGATACTCGTCTCCGCCTGGCTCGCCCGACCCAACAGCCACAAAACCCTGCCGAAATATAAAGAGTAAAATGGCATGAGCACAAATCACAAACATCTCAAAGCTTCATAGAGACTGTGAGCAATCTCTATGAACACTGGCAAAGCATATGCAGAATTTTATCATCTAAAAAACGAAGTAATTTTGGCACTGCTCAAGAAATGACCTTGAGAATTTGTCCATCAGCATCCAGCGCGTAGACTGTGACCTCCACGTTTCTCGCCACACTCTTCCCTCCTTTCTCGAACTCCCCCTTCTCCAGCGTGATGTACAGATCATTCCTCATTTCACCTTTAAAAGAGCAAAAGCAGGCCTAATTTCAGTGGCTCAAGTTCTTGCTTTACACACCTGCAACCTTTCTGTTTCCAAGCCAGATCCCACATGTTTAAGGTATCATTTAGTATGTCCAAAGGAGGACGTTATGCATTGAAGTGTAATACTTGGGGTTAGAGGTTTGTTTAAAGTAGCAATAGCAAAAGTGATCCTTACCACTAACTAATCTTTAAGCATAAAAAGCATGGCTTCAGACTCACAAAGCACAAACACACACTCATGTGAAAAGTTAAGCACTCCTGAATGCCCTCACCAGGTGCATCCTGTGACACACAGTTAAGATTGCTGACAGAGGAGCCAAGAACACACACATTTTCTCAATACACAGGATGTGCATCTCCTTTCTCACACCTTGTCAGTTGTAATCGAATGTCCACACATTAACACACATATTGGCATTCAGAAACTCACACATCAACAGCCATGCACACGCATTTTCACTTTATATAATTAACATGCATATCAAGGTCAAATGTAGCAAGCAAATGATTCTGCGCTACCACGTTTTCACAATTTGCAGCATAGTTGCACTACATCTAGCTATTGAAAATAGTCTTTTGTAAACAACCCCTAAGAAATGCAGGTGACACCAAAACCAGCATAATTACTAGGGATGTGCATGGATAGTTGTTATTCGGTTAACAGTTCAGCAAACCTCTATTTGAATAGCAAAATCAAAATTTGGTTATTCTACAAGTGCAATAGAGGTCTTCAACGCAATCCGAGCCTGTCGAATAACAGGATTCTGGAGTGGTGGTGGCGTAGTGGCTAAAGCACAGGGCTGTTAATCAGAAGGTCGCTGGTTCTAACCCCACGGAGTGGAGTGGTGGTGGCGTAGTGGCTAAAGCACAGGGCTGTTAATCAGAAGGTTGCTGGTTCTAACCCCACGGCCACCACCATTGTGTCCTTGAGCAAGGCACTTAACTCCAGGTTGCTCCGGGGGGATTGTCCCTGTAATAAGTGCACTGTAAGTCGCTTTGGATAAAAGCGTCTGCCAAATGCATAAATGTAAATATAAATGTAGGATGATTTTATAATATTCTACATATCAGAATATTCCTTCTGCTCTGACAGTGTTCCCCAACTATGAGGATTTTTTTTTCCAGAAGGGCAATGCTCGTGCCACACAGCCAGGTCAATCAAGGTATGGATGGAGGACCACTGGATCAAGATCCTGTCATGGCCATTCCAATCTCTAGACCTGAACCCCATTGAAAACCTCAGGAATGTGATCAAGAGGAAGATGGATGGCCACAAGCCATCAAACTATGTGGAGCTGCTTGAATTTTTGCACCAGGAGTGGCATAAATCACCCAACATCAATGTGAAAGACTGGTAGAGAACATGCCAAGACACATGAAAGCTTTGATTAAAAATCAGGGTTATTAAACCAAATATTGATTTCTGAACTGTTCATAAGTTAAAACATCAGTATTGTGCTGTTTAAAAATTTATATGAACTTGTATATGAAATGTATTTTGTATTATTCAAGGTCTGAAAACATGGCATCTTTTTTTTTTTTTTTTGAGCAGTTGTGAATTTCTGCAAATAAATGCTCTAAATGACAATATTTTTATTTGGAATTTGGGAGAAATGTTGTCAGTACTTTATAGAATAAAACTAAATTTTCATTTTACTCAAACACATACCTATAAATAGTAAATCCGGAGAAACAGATAATTTCGCAGTGGTCTCTTTATTTTTTCCAGAGCTGTATATATAATTTGTTTTCCTTTGAATGCATTGTAACGTGAAACAAAAGGAGTCAAAAAAACTTCCGCTACCTCAACCACAGGGGAGGAGGAAGTGTGTGTTCCTGTTTAAGTGTGTTTAATGGTTTGTGTTTAAAGTGTGTGTTCCCACATAAAGTCATTTTCAGATGGAAGACAGACTTTAAGCCAGTAGTCATGCCAACTAATGACCATATGACCGTTGCTGTGGTAACAATTAAATATATGAAGTAAAGTCACAGTTAGTTACTTGGAGATGAGACACAGATTTGGTGAACGAGAATGAATTGTATAATATGCACACACACACACACACACACACACACACACACACACACACACACACACAAAGATCAGCCAAGAGCAACAGACTATTAATAAATCAGACATCCTTAAGGCACAGTTATTATGAGTGAAGTCGCATTCATACAGCAGAGGCAATAGGTGGGCTTCTCATGCAACCAAACATCTGAGTCAATAATTGAAAGAGGCAAAAAGAATAATCTTATTTAAAGATGCCTTTGGATGGTTGGAGGCCATTTGATGGATATTCCACACAAAAATAGCAAGCTCTTTGCACTTGTTTTTAGCAGTCCATTTCTTCCTACAAAGAACTAGATGATATCCTGAAGCAGAATTGCATGATCATCTTTGTTTTTAGAGTTAAAACCATGAAATAATCGTTTGTTATTGCTTCTTAACAATGGGAAAGTCTTACCATGAAGTGTACACACATTTCCAAAATGTAATCAGTGAAACAGAATGACTGTGAATCAATTGGCTTTTTATTCACCTGGCATGATAACATCAGAGAAGCCCAGTTTTTTGGTGACGGAGACTCCTCTGGTGAAGAGGACCATGTATTCTCTCCGCAACTGTTCGATGTCGCCATGTAACAACTGGAGAGCCACTGCTAGGCCTGGACAGAAAAACAATACAAACACATACATTAGATTCATAGTAAAACTATGCCATACAGAATACAGTTCACTAATTGCAGATGATTATTCACATGTTTTATTAATCACTTCTAAATGACAGGGCTTTCCCTCACTGGACTGACAGAGTAAACTTTCCACCAGTACACAATGAATAAGTATTCACAAGTTGGAGAATATTCAACAATGATAAATATGAATTGGAAATGAATCACATTATAATTATAAGTGGACCAAATGAAAAAGAGCCTCGTTCTTTTTGCAGTTCCTGGCCTCAAAAGTGGACTTGAATGTCTATTTGGTCCACTCGTTTTTATCCATTTTCTATTCACACTGCTGTGTTTTGAAACCCAGACTACTAGAATATTAGTTTAATTTAAAATATATTAAATGACCCAAGAACTAAACTCACTAATGTTCACTCTAGAGTGTTTACTTTTAAGGGATCTGAAATTTCACATACTGTATAAGTCAAAATTCAAGGCAAAACCACTCTCTAAAACAAACCCATCATAAAAACAACATGACTGAGTAGTTGTGATGGTAAATATGAATTTATACCATGTCTGGTGAAGATATGGAAGCATTTCTTGAACAGCAGTTAGCATTTGAATAAACCTCAGTTTTTATATTTCACACTCAGTTCTGCTTCTTTGATGATTCTACTGTGACCATATGAAAATGTAATAAAGCACCACTTCACAGGTAATAATGAGGAAGTAAACACATACAAACACACTTCCTTACACACAACTACACATACACTCGAAAGAAGGACTGCTTTAAGATTTCTAACCACACAGGAAACTTTGTGCTGGGCAGCACTAGACACAAAAATTGACATTAGAGTATTTGAATATTCCAGGTTCAATACAAGTTAAGCTCAATCGACAGCATTTATGGCATAATTGTGGATATTGATTACCACAAAAAATACATTTGAAATCAAGGTTACAGTGAGCCACTTACAATGAAAGTGAATGGGGACAATTTTTGGAGGGGTTAAATTAATTTTAGAAAATAATTAATTATTCTGTTAAAAAATGTGTATTTTTTGAGCTGTAAAGTTGTTTAAATAATCATTTTTACAGTCATTTTTGAGGTTTTAGGGTTTGTTGAACAAAACAGCGGCAACCTATTCTTCTCACCACAATTGTACAGAGTGGTTATCTGAGTAACCGTAGACTTTGTCAGCTCAAACCAGACTGACCATTCTCTGTTGACCTCTGTAGAGTATGAACGGAAAATCATGAACTCATTAATTCTGAATGCAATGCACACATTTTTACTAAACCCACACTCTGATCCTCCCCATCTAAATCACCGGGTAGCGCCAGCGAGTCTGGGAGTTAGAATGCTTTCTTGACGTTTTACAACCCAAAGAGCCTCTCCAGAGACACTTCGTGATATTCAGCCATCTACACACTGAAAATCTATACACACACACGTTCCTACCATTTAAAACCCAGAAATGGCTTATTTTTAAGGAAATGTGTTTTATTCCCGTATGCTTGGGTATTTCTGCTGTTATATCAAACTAGTTAAGATTGTTTAGTTGTGTAGTTAAACTCTGAGGGCTTATATAAAGAGTCTAAGAGTATATATTCACTTTTAAGTGTACCAAATACAAGTTTCTTGGTATCAAATTAAACCTTACGACTCGCCCTAGCTGAATATATATATAAGGTTACATTAAAATGTATTCTGCTATGTTTTACCATCTTTTGAGTGATTCAAACCACATCCGGACCCTGTTGTAAATTAGGCAAATGACCAGCCTTGACAAGACAAAGGGAACCATCTCGCGCCAAAACTGAGGAGCCTCATTGGGTCATTCCTCCCAAAGGAGGTGTGACCTCCCTACCTTAAAAGTCAGGATCTGGTGTTGAATCGCTCTCTTCTCTTCTCTCTTTGTCCTCTCTTGTCCTCTTATCCTTACATCTCTCTCTTACACTTCTCTCTTGCTTTCTCTTCTGAACCTCTTCAAGTTTTCTTCAACTTCTCTTCAAACTCTCGTCAGACATGTCTTTTGTTTTATTTGGCGTTTATCTCAGTCTTTTCCTTGTCTTCGGACAAAGCTCAACACTCTACGTTTTTGGAGCAGTCCGATATCCTCCGGGTGAAAGGACTCTCTCTCAGTTTCAACCGTTACTCCTAAGATGCTTTGAACTTCCCGCGAGCGATCCACGCTCCGGAAGCACCAACAGAAATCCTCCAGCTCACGGACGCAACGAGTACATTCACGCACACACGCAGTCTTGTTCAGCGACACAAAGGTCCATTTTGCAAGTATTATTCCATCTAAATTCAAATGCGTTAAAGTGTGTAATTCCCTTGCTGGCTCTTAAGGTTTAACTGTTGTAACAAGTTTGCTATCCCTGTAATCTCTTTATTTTCCTTACTGTTTTACTTTGTTTGTTCTATGTTAAATGTTTGTTGTTAAATGTGTTCTACGTTTGTTAAGTTTGTGATATATCCTAGTTCCTTGTATTAAACCCAATTATACGCTTGATTGTCTGTGTTTGATGGTCATAGATCAAAGCCTCTTTAATGTGCGATCTAAAGCTACGAGCTGATATTATCAAAGTAAGTTAACGTGCTTTGATTAAGTAAGCTTATACTAAGAATAAACCTTCTGGAGAATTGATCAAGCATATCGAGCAAAGTGGTTTGCTGGACGAACTAGTTGGTTGCGGTACGGGTTAATTCCATTAAGGTGTTCTGAAAATGAATACAGCCTGTCTGCATATGATGTATATTCCTAATTAATTATAATTTGTTGTGTTTAATTATCTATATATATCTGAAGCAGACTTTTGGGCTATATAACCCCTGTTTTGGGGCAATTTAGACTGTATTGTTATCTGGTTCAAAACGTATGATTAATCATTGATTACAATCATTAATATTAATTGTACATTCCCCAAACCTGAACCAAGAAACCCTACACCTCTCTCATCAACAAGGCACCAAAAATCATGCCACGGTCAAAATCAATGAGATAAAATTTGAACATTATGATGTGAACATTAACTGAAGCTCCTGACCTCTGTATGATGTTTTGCACTGCACTGCTGCCACAAGATTGGTTGATTAGATAATCGCATGGCATGATTGTTGGTGCCAGACGGACTGGTTTGAGTATTTCTGTAACTGCTGATCTCCTGGGATTTTCACACACAACAGTCTCTAGAATTTACTCAGAATGGTGCCAAAAACTAAAAACATCCAGTGAGTGACAGTTCTGCAGGTGGAAATGCCTTGTTGATGAGAAAGGTCAACAGAGAATGGCCAGACTGAATCAAACTGACAAAGTGTACGGTAACTCAGATAACCACTCTGTACGATTGTGCTGTTTTGGTGACACGAGGCGGACCTACACAATATTAGGCAGGGGGTTTTAATGTTGTGGCTGATAGGTGTATCTAATTGCAAGCAACATTCAACCTACTTTTTTATTTATTTTATATCACTTACAGTGTCATGATGTCTCAGAGTATGGCTGAGCTTTTAAAAGAATTGTGTTGAAAATAATCTAACAGCCATCCATACATGACACCGCAGTTATTAAGGTGAAAGCAAACAGTGGGCTGTGTTATCAGTTTTAAACCAGGGCTGAGGCTGATCATAAACCTGCCTGACAGATACTTAATTGCAACGATTTATGTTGTCACAAGACCTGATTCAGAATTATTTCATAACTGAGCTAGCAAAAAGTCTCCATTAATCACCCAGACAGATTTAAAGCATGCATTCAGACAAATCAGACTTACCCATTGAGAAAATATCTTACACCATATACACAAACTAGTATTGCAATATTGCAACAATGCAAAGACAACGAGAGATATCCAGTTGAAGTACGAAATTGATATACACCTTAGCCAAAAACATTTATACTCAGTATATTGTACTTTTGTTTCATCAGACCAGAGGACATTTCTCTAAAAAGTAAGTGTCTCCATGTGCACTTGCAAACTGTAGTCTGGCATTTTTATGGCAGTTTTGGAGCAGCGGCTTCTTCCTTGCTGAACAGCCTTTCAGGTTATGTCGAAACAGGACTCGTTTTTACTGTGGATATAGATACTTGTCTACCTGTTTCCTCCAGCATCTTCACAAGGTCCTTTGCTGTTGTTCTGGGATTGATTTGCACTTTTCACACCAAACAAAGTTCCCCTCTAGGAGACAGAATGCGTCATATGATGGCTGCGGTGACCCATGGTATTTATACTTACGAACGTGGTACCTTCAGGCGTTTCGAAATTGCTCCCAAGGATGAACCAGACTTGTGGAGGTGCACAATTTTTTTTCTGAGGTTTTGGCTGATTTCTTTTGATTTTCCCGTGATGTCAAGCAAAGAGGCACTGAGTTAGAAGGTAAGCCTTAAAATACACCCACAGGTACACCTCCAATTCAGTACACCTCCAACTGACACCTATTAGCTTATCAGACACTAAATGTCTAATTGTCTAAGGCCTTGACATCATTTTCTGGAATTATCCAAGCTGCTTAAAGGCACAGTTAACTTCTGACCCACTGGAATTATAATATAGTCAATTAAAAGTGAAACAATCTGTATAAACAATTGTTGGATAAATTTTTGTCATGCACAAAGTAGATGTCCAAGACGACTTCCCAAAACTATAGCTTGCTAAAATTAGTTTTAATGACTTCAACTTAAGTGTATGTAAACTTCTGACTTCAACAGTAACTTTCATGGAAATGCTTTTACATTTGAATGCAGGAGGATATTTATCAAGTCATTATATACATTTATGTATTTATGGACAATGCTTCAACCAAACTGAAACAACATTTGATATCAATAGCTCAAAAAAAAAATTAAAAAAAATAAAAGGCCAAACGTCTTAAAATTCTTTACTTAAAATTAAAGAAATAATTTATTGACAAACCCATTAAAAAGTAAATAAATAATCAGATTTTTTGCCCTATTTTTATTTCTTTATTTATATTTTTCGGTTTATTTTTCCGATACCACTTGATTTTTACTGAATTACTTTGTAATTTAGGACTGGTTTCAAATTACAACAAAAATTCCATTAGCATTCCTTCAGTAATTTTTGACATATTACTTCATCTCCAATGAAACACTGCTTTGTAACTATACTTACAAAATAATTCTAATTCAGTTAATTTTCATAATTACTGTTATGTTTGAAAAGCTCCCATTAGCCCTGATAAAGTTTCTTTGTTCTGCTAAGTGGAACTGATGTTGGAGATTTAGAAACAGCACAGCTGATGAGTTAGTACCATGGTTAAGATGTGATCTTCTCTCTATAGTCTCCTAAGCCAGCATTTAACAAGCCTTTATTGAACAATTTCATCTATTAGTTCTATGAGAAGAAATCATATCTACATTCTTTTGAATTAAATCTTTCATTAGGGATTTTGAAAGATGCAGTATTATAGTTCATTGCAAGTCATGCTTTGTGCATTTCTGGGGAACAAGGCAGATAAATAAATACATTTTTGTCATCTTAGTTTAAGTGTTACAATTGCTTGCAAATGGGGACCTTGCAAATGTGATTATTCAAAATTTAACGGGTGTGGTGGAATTGTGTACAATAACAATGTCTTTTCAGAAGATTTGGCAAATCTACGCTCTTATACTGAGTCTTATTTATTTATTTGCCTACAGTTTCATGCAAAAAGGAATATATTAGCAAGTGCAGCTAAATGGATAAGCCACCCTCAGGGTCTTTTCATGTGTTTTCAAATCTAAAATTATTAACTTCTAGTCGTCATACAAATTAGGTTTATGGAAATGTAGAACGTTGGTCTGATATGTGATATGTGAAAAGTGCTGTCTGATACGTTGGTAAACAGTGTACGCATGCGTTTTGCTGAAAATGGGAGCAAATCTGATATCTAATTTAAATGGGGCATATTCTACATTTGTGTGATGTTTATTTACTCAAGTCAACTTATAATGTTAATAAAAGTTTCTAGCATCGTAATTTTGTTTTCATGACCATTTTCCAGGTCCCCTTTCCATTATCCTTTTAAAATTAAACGGGCAATTTTTGCAACTGTACTTTTAAAGACCTCATTACATAAATTACCTCTGTTATGACTGACTAACCTCTTTGCATATTAAATGAGAAACAACATCTCTACCAAGTTATTGAACACTAAAAAGGTGTTGATATGTAAACATGGCAGTCATTTGTTCATGTGCTCATTGTTATGATGTCATAATCATGGCGATTCTGATCGACCCATTTTTGCATCTTAGTTTCAATAAGTGAATGAATCTAAAGGTACAGTAGTGATGGCTGCCTTACCTGTGTTGGTCCCTGAGAGGTTGTATCTGGAGTTCACTTTCTTAATGATGTTGTCATGAATTTGACTCCAATCACTTTCTGTGTTGCAACTGCAAATCAGCAGAACAACAGAGTAGAATCAGACAGCAGGATTCAATCACACAGTGACACAGATACAAAGATCTGCAATCACATGAACAGCCGAAAGGGTTGGCCAGGAGCCAGCTTATAATGTGTGTGTTTGTGTGTGAGTGTGTACCAACAAAGAGTAGAGTTCAGTGGATCTGCCTGCCCTCCTGCGCAAAGTAGGCCACACTATTAATGTATCAATACCGATTTTATACAACTTGAGGGACACAGTGCATAGAAAGAGGCATAGAAAGATTTTCGATTTTCTAACTTTTGAATTCCCAAAAATCATTTCTATAGAGGATTGTAGGGAAAGGAAGCTGCCAGCAACAAAACGTACTATAGTATTACCATTTCAGTAGAGGGGCTACTGAAAATTATGGTTACCAGGCAACCCAAATCAATCAATTGGGAGAACAAATTATGGAGAAAGTCTTGATTTGTATGAGGTTTGAGTGTGCATGTGTGTCGGTTAACTTCATTATAGTTTATTGATAAATGTGTGTGTGTGTGTGTGTGTTACACTTACGCGTAAACCTTCAGAAGGTGGTCATCTTTTGAGTCAGCAGTTAGAAGATCAGCAATACTGACCACGGCACAGCCATACGGACGTCTATATTGAACATTACATGTGTTTTTCTTCTCTCCTGCACCCATTCTCCCTATAAACACACACACACACACACACACACACACACACACACACACACACACACACACTAAAATCAGAATTCATCGAATGCCAGCAAGGCATTCAGTAATTATTCTGTGACGATGTTTCCATTTACCGATTCTAATGATGTGTACAACAATATACACATCTTTTCTCAGGTCAGCGCTCCCGAGATCCTGAATGAAAAAAGATAAACGAAACTTAATCAACAATGGCAAGGCTGTACCACTGTGTGATTACACCAGGAGTTATTTAATCAGAGCACTCACCACAAAAAGTGTGCATTGTCTTTCTGTCTTCTCAGGACACTTGGGCAGACCATTTTTATTGAGTTTAACAAAGAACCGTTCACTAGAAAACAAAGAAAGGGAGGAGAGAGAGAAAGACAGAGAGAGAGAGAGAGAGAGAGAAAGACACAGAGATAGAGAGAGAGAGAGAGAGAGAGAGAGAGAGACTTAAAGAAATCATTGAAAACCAATCTCAAGTATTACATTTATTTAAGACAGTAAAGCAAAAATACTGCATGCAATGTTTTTTATTTATTTTTTATTCACATTGCCTGATAAACTATTTAGTGTAAAATCTCATACATAAAAAAAGGAATTTCAGACTATTGATATGTTGAACCATCAATAAAATGTACAAATACATTTTTTTTTATTTCAAGTCACATCACCATGGGGTTGTGTGGTTTAAGAGTTAAGACCACTGACTACCATAAAAACCCAAAGTACAGTGAGGAAAATAAGTATTTGAACACCCTGCTATTTTGCAAGTTCTCCCACTTGGAAATCATGGAGGGGTCTGAAATTGCCATCGTAGGTGCATGTCCACTGTGAGAGACATAATCTAAAAAAAAAAATCCAGAAATCACAATGTATGATTTTTTAACTATTTATTTGTATGATACAGCTGCAAATAAGTATTTGAACACCTGTCTATCAGCTAGAATTCTGACCCTCAAAGACCTGTTAGTCTGCCTTTAAAATGTCCACCTCCACTCCATTTATTATCCTAAATTAGATGCACCTGTTTGAGGTCGTTAGCTGCATAAAGACACCTGTCCACCCCATACAATCAGTAAGAATCCAACTACTAACATGGCCAAGACCAAAGAGCTGTCCAAAGACACTAGAGACAAAACTGTACACCTCCACAAGGCTGGAAAGGGCTACGGGAAATTGCCAAGCAGCTTGGTGAAAAAAGGTCCACTGTTGGAGCAATCATTAGAAAATGGAAGAAGCTAAACATGACTGTCAATCTCCCTCGGACTGGGGCTCCATGCAAGATCTCACCTCGTGGGGTCTCAATGATCCTAAGAAAGGTGAGAAATCAGCCCAGAACTACACGGGAGGAGCTGGTCAATGACCTGAAAAGAGCTGGGACCACCGTTTCCAAGGTTACTGTTGGTAATACACTAAGACGTCATGGTTTGAAATCATGCATGGCACGGAAGGTTCCCCTGCTTAAACCAGCACATGTCAAGGCCCGTCTTAAGTTTGCCAATGACCATTTGGATGATCCAGAGGAGTCATGAGAGAAAGTCATGTGGTCAGATGAGACCAAAATAGAACTTTTTGGTCATAATTCCACTAACCGTGTTTGGAGGAAGAAGAATGATGAGTACCATCCCAAGAACACCATCCCTACTGTGAAGCATGGGGGTGGTAGCATCATGCTTTGGGGGTGTTTTTTCTGCACATGGGACAGGGCTGACTGCACTGTATTAAGGAGAGGATGACCGGGGCCATGTATTGCGAGATTTTGGGGAACAACCTCCTTCCCTCAGTTAGAGCATTGAAGATGGGTCGAGGCTGGGTCTTCCAACATGACAATGACCCGAAGCACACAGCCAGGATAACCAAGGAGTGGCTCTGTAAGAAGCATATCAAGGTTCTGGCGTGGCCTAGCCAGTCTCCAGACCTAAACCCAATAGAGAATCTTTGGAGGGAGCTCAAACTCCGTGTTTGTCAGCGACAGCCCAGAAACCTGACTGATCTAGAGAAGATCTGTGTGGAGGAGTGGGCCAAAATCCCTCCTGCAGTGTGTGCAAACCTGGTGAAAAACTACAGGAAACGTTTGACCTCTGTAATTGCAAACAAAGGCTACTGTACCAAATATTAACATTGATTTTCTCAGGTGTTCAAATACTTATTTGCAGCTGTATCATACAAATAAATAGTTAAAAAATCATACGTTGTGATTTCTGGATTTTTTTTTTTAGATTATGTCTCTCACAGTGGACATGCACCTACAATGACAATTTCAGACCCCTCCATGATTTCCAAGTGGGAGAACTTGCAAAAGAGCAGGGTGTTCAAATACTTATTTTCCTCACTGTACCAAAACATACCATGGTACTACCACGTTGTTTTGGACATATACAATGGTAAAACCATAGTTTGAGCATGCACTATAGTAATGCCATATGTTTGGGTTATATACCAAGGTAATCATTAGATTTGGATTTGTTTCGGTATGTAGACTTACTTCTAATGGTTTTTTGTTTACATGTATCACAGTAAACCCATATGTGTTTTTATTTTGTGGTAATACCATAGTTTTCTGGGTATGTTTTTGAGTATGTATCATGGTAATACCATGGGACTTTTGGGCATACATTATGTTAATTCAATGGTATCCTATAAATTTTCTTGGAATACCATGTAAACTCCATGGTACATGAATACAGCAATCATTCAGTACCATGCTACATATAAAAGTGCCATGACATTACCGTAACTGTATCATAGTACCATCACAGTATTTGTAAGTTCCCCAGAAGGCTCAAGTCATGAGTTGCCACCATTGTGCCCTTGAACAAAACACTTAAATACAAGTAACTCCAGGGTTACTATCTTTGAAGAAAAATGTAGAGTAAATTTATACATCAGTTGAAAATAGTAAAACTATAGGAGACTGTAATAATAACAGAGCGCTGAGAGATCAAATATTTACAGAGCAAAATCTTAGGTATTTATTTATTTTATTGTGTTTTACATGTCCCAATGTACAACTACGATTTTTTAACATATATCATGGTAATACCATGGTATTTTTTGAAGGTCCTTGGAGTACCATGTAAATTAAAGTTAATCAGTGCCATTGTTTTTACCTTTGATACCATAACTGTACCACAGTACCAACACAGTATTTTTTATACTGTGTATATAAAAACTCCAGAGGTTTCAAGTCATGAGGTGCCACCATTGTGCCATTGAACAAAACACTTTTTCCCCAGTAACTCCAGTGTTACTGTCCTTGCTGAAAAAATTTTATTTGGATAAAATAAAAAGAAATCCATATAAAAAGTCAAATAAAACATATGTGAGACTGTGAGCTGTAAATACAAGAGATTAAGGGACCATTAAAAGACAAAAAAAGAGGGGACACAGGATAGACACATGTGTCCATCTCCCACCAACCTCATAATCCAGTTAAATGACTTTCACAGCTCCATGATAACAGAAATAGAGTGGCCCATAAATGTATCCAAACAGCAACAATAGCTGGCCGGCCGAATACACACATAAGCCAAAAATTGGACAAGTATCATTGATCCAATGCACACAAGGAGAAAGACATTCATGCATGACTTCTATTGAAACAGCCCTTCACACAAACACAAAGTAATTATCTGATTATTGTTGTAATCATAAGAGACGGGGGCACAAAGCCTGGCCTTTGACACAGCTGCAGGGCTGTGATGGCTTTTTTTAAAAAGGCGTCTGTGGACACTGGGATATTCCTATCTGTGAATATCACACCTCCAGTTCCATAACACACACACACACACTTGGGCAGCTCTCGACAGGCAGATGAGAGGGAATTTGATATTTCCTCCCTTGATGCTGGGGATTGTAACACAACAAGTTTGAATAGGACACTGATACGGCTCATCCTCCCTCCGGACATGGCTAGATAAATCGACACGGACTGAAAAGTGATCCTTGTATGTCTGGATGGATGGATAAATGAACCATGACACAGAACGGTCCCGTGGGAACAGACGGAGTGCTGTTACCCAAAAGCTGTCAATCAGCACTTTGTACACATCTTGCATGCAGATAGACTCTCTCTTTCACCCACGCATCTTCACAAATGCACAGACAAGACACATGGGGCTTTGGTAGCACTGCTCAAATTGAATTGAATGAACAGAATCAAACGGTTTCTGATGCAGAATCACTCTACTTATGAGGTGAATATGGAAGTGAGGGTACATTTTGATTCCATGTCACCAGGATAGAAGATCCATAACATGACCTACTACGCACAAATAGTAGTGGATGACTAATATATCAGCCGATATTTTGTATTTTAATACCATAAAAGCTGTTGTTCAATTTTTACCAGGACATTTAGTGGTGGGAAAATCTCAAATTGATGCTACCACTTAAACTGATCTACAAGAAAGTCATTTTGGTTAACCACTACTAAATTGTATACGTATGTAAACAGTATACAATCAGGGCCATATTAATGCACGGGCTTACCGAGGCTTAAGTCCCAGGGCCCACGGCTGCAGAGGGGCTCTGAACTCCCAACCCTGTATACAATATATAATATTATGGTTACTACATCCCTTTTAAATGTACTCAAAAATAACCATATACGCTAAAGGTGTCCAAATGCCGTAATATTTCCAGTGGATATACAGTGGATGGACATACAGAGTTTCCTTCAAAAGTCTGTGCCATTTTACTGGATGTGTTATTATTCTTATTATTATATGTGTTATAAATTACTTGCTCAACAATATTCTCTTATAACTGTTGCTCTACCATAACAGTAGTTGACTCACTGTAAAGCGAACAGTTAACACTAATGTCTGCTATCGCACCCCTTGGGGCAACGTTGAGAATGCAGTGAGTACTTGCGTTGTGTTGTGAATTGCAGTCTGACACATTGCCTGTGAAGAGCAAGCTTTATCCTTAAAAGATAAAAACTGAATTTGAAGGTTAATCAAGGTGTACAGTACACAACAAAGGGGTCTGTTGTATCAAGACGCAATTTTAAAAGTTCTAGCATGTTCCAGTAATGGAGTACTGACTTAGTACTAGTGGTAGACCGCTATATCGGCCAGGTCGATTAAAGGTTTTATGAAAACATGAGGAAATATTGCATAAAATAAGTGTTTTTTGTAAGATAATTTGGTTAATGTAAATGTACACGGTATGGGATAATGTGCCCATGTACCTCCATTACTAATGTAGGGAACTATGTAGGGAATATTAATTATATTTATCGGCATTTATATCAGTCACCTTGCTCTCTAGATATTGGTATTGGTCATTGAAAAACCATATTGGTCGACCACTACTTAATGCATACTCAAAAGTATATTTTTTTCTACATTTATTTTCTCCAAGACAACAGCAAAGACCAATAAATAACTTTCCAATCAATGAATAGATGGAGAATGCTGAGACAATGTGCACAAACACAACTGAGCAGCTGTTCAAGTTTGTAATTAAACATTAGATGAAATAAACAGGTATACACACACACACACACAAACAAAACTGTCTGAATCCTCTCGAGGCCTCCAACTGCAGGTGTGTTTCCCTGGTGAAAACAATGTATTTGTTCATCTGTCTGGTAGCAGACAGAAACAAACACATGAGGAAACACATGTAATGAGGTAATGATTGAAGTTCATATCCTGATGCTGGATACAAATAGGAAGCTTTTTCAAAAGCGGAAGCCTTTGAATAGTGGAACTCCTCTATAAAAGTGGCAGAAAACTGCAATGAGATGTGTAATGAGTGAGAGCTTGAGACTAATGTACAGCACCGGCCGTTCCTCCCCCTCCACCACCAGCGAGAGCACCTACCCCAGCCCCCTGTCTGAAGCATCCGTCTGTAAAATGAAAGGGAGACAGAAATCCAGTGAATGTAAAAATGGTCACCACAAAGTGCAGCTTTCATCTGCGTAAACGCCTGTTGGACCGGATCTGGTGCTCCCTTTATAGTGAGATCCATCAGCGGGCTGGTGGCGGCTGAATAATTAGGGCCAAACCTTCTATAGAAGCCAGCCAGCCCCAGGAACTGTTTCACCTACTTTTTGGTCTTGGGTCTCAGGCAGGTCGTAATCGCCACAGTTTTATCAATTTGGGGAAACACCTGCCCGTGACCCAAGTGGAACCCCAGATACCGTACCTCCACCCATCCATTGTTCACTTCTTGGGGTTTGTCGTGTGTCCCGCTCATCGCAACGACCTCAGAACAGCCCTCAGCTGCTGCAAGTACCACTGCCAATCATTAATTATATAATGATATCTTCCATATAGGCAGCGGCGTAAGCAGTGTGTGGCCTGAGGACTCAGTCCATAAGGAGTTGAAATGTAGCAGGGGCCCCAAACAAACCGAACAGAAGTGTCAAGAATTGGTGTAAGCCAAACGGTGTGGATAAAACAGTTTTTTTTCACAGGACATAGGCATTAAGGGATCTCCCATTAACCCTTTGTCAAATCCAGTGTTGAGGAAAAGCGAGCTGTGCCCAACTGACCGAGCAACTCATCAATACGAGGCATTGGGCATGCATCAAATTTAGATACTACATTGACTTTTCTATAATCCACACAGTATAGTACTGACCCATCGCTCTTACAGAATGGCATCTAACTCTTCCCAAACCATTTTTTTCTTGTGTTTGGGAAGCCGGTAGGGACGAGTGTGTACCACTATCCCGGGTGTCGTCTCGATGTGGTGCCCTATGAGATTTGTGCACCCAGGCAGAGGCAAGAACAAGCCTCAGTCCATAATTTTAGGAGGTTGAGATTGTATATTTGATGTGCATCACCTCTATCTGTTCGCCTTACCTCATAATCGAGATCTCCTATAAGTCGTGTGACCTCAAAGGGCCCTTGCCACTGACATAGGGTGTAATACAAGCACTTTGTCTCCCGATGCAAATTCCCATTGACGTGTGACCCTGTCATACAGTCGTCTTTGACAAGCTTGGAGAAAATGTTCTTGTGTTAGTTGCCCCAAGGTTTGGAGTTTTGCTCTAAGATCAAGAATGTACAGAATTTTATTGTTACCGTTTGAAGGTCCCTCCTCCCAAACTTCCTGCAGGATGTCGAGCAAATCGGGCATTTGACGCCCATACAGCAGCTTGAATGAGGAGAACCATGTGGAGGCTTGCGGGACCTCTCGAACAGCAAATAACAAGGGATTGAGCCACTCCCAATTCCTTTCACTCTCATTAATGAAATTAGAAATCATATTTTTCAAGGTTTATTCAACCTGTCTGTATGTGGGTGGTAAACACTGGTGCAAATTTATTTACTACCAAGGTAGTGACCGTGACATGAACGTAAGTGCCTTGATCAATGAGGATTTCTTTGGAATCCCCATTCGTGAAATTATTCTGAAGAGTGCCTCCGCAACACTACGTGCCGAGACGTTGCGCAGAGGCACTGCTTCCGGATATCACGTTGCATTCTTGGGACAACTCTCTCTATATATATTCAATAAGAATCACAGGTGTTAGATATTATAGTGCTCAGGTGTGTACCCTTACCGCTTTCTTCGGACAACAATAGGTGTGTTCAACTCGAAGCAGAGCATGTCGTTAAGAAATTTTGTCAGACTTTAGACTTCGGCACTGCTGTGACGTATGCCATGAAAATACAGCGACAGCAAATACAAAACCATTGGCTCTGCTTGAACAGCACTTTTGGACATATTTTTTCAAAATAAGTCCCACATTGAATGAACTAATTGAAATTAATAAGAACAAGAATTAGAGCGTAAAAATTCAATATTTTACAACTTTATGTTAGGATATGGTGAAATTAACATTATATTAATATGCTTATAACCAAAAAATTTTAATTTTGATATCTGCTACATAGCTAATGGTAAAACTGTACAAATTATAAGCAGTCTATATGCAATTTGGAACAAACGACAACTACATTTGCGATATCTTGGAGAGATGTTCCTTGTCTTTATATCGTGCAGCCCTACATACTACTCTTACTACTTCTTCCATATCAGTTTAAAAGAGTAGTATTGTAGTATGCATTACCAAGGTGTTTATTCTGACATCTTCTGTTCTGCTAATCTCTCACAAATCCATGTTTTTATTATCAGAGTAACCTGAAGGAGCGATGATTGATCAGATGCTCACCTGAGTGGTTTGCTCTCTCGACTATCATAGATGAAGAAAAAGACCTCCAGTTCTTCGCCCAGGTTTGAGCTCATCAGACTCTTCAAATGGACAAACAGGTGATGTGTGCTGACGGGAGTCGGAGTTTCTTTCTTCCGATGCCGATTTTCCATCTATACACACAAACACATATGCACATTATTATTTGTCCATGAGTCCTTCTGATCTTAATGGGCAAATATAATTCATTACTCTAGCTTGTTCTCCAGTAACATCACAAAAGTATTCAAACATCCGAATAAAAGCATTATCTGGATTGTCTCTCTCTCTCTCTCTCTCTCTCATTTGCATAAAAAAACATAAAATCTGGATATTTGTGACAGAAATGCATTGAATGTTCCACCTAATTCCAGAGGCATAGTGTTCACAGCACGGCTCCATTACAGCCGGTCAAATCTAATTGGTTTCAGTTAATATGCTCCTTTATTTGCAATGAGACAAGAGAGCAAAATGTCAATGCACACACAAACACGCATGTAAACCGATCTGCATGCATATCTATACGCACATGCTCACATCTCTTTTGAGTAACAAACACACTGTTTTGCTGATTCCTGGCCTTTGGGAGTGTTGCCAATTGGATGCAGTAAAGAGACGCAGAACCGTGCCGTATTCTGAACATCTCAGTATGAGGACACCAAGGTGTGAACAGCCGTGATATGAAATATAAAAAGGCTAACGGGCGGCACATATGTTCCTGCCTGCTTGCTGTGTGATGCTGCATTTGTGTGTTAAGAGAAGAAAGGGGAGAAATAATGACTAGAGAAAAATCGTTCATCCCTGACAACACGTTACATTACCAAAGCTCACATATGTAACAGTTTTATGGAGAATGAATAGGCTAAAAGGATAAAGCACTGGAATTTCATAAAACCTTTATTCCTTCTTTGGCACAGAAGGTTCTAGACTCCTTAAACCTCTTAGTTTTACCTCAAAACCTTCAAACAAAGGTCACCTGTGCCCTAATCAACGAACTCATAAACAAACTCTTGTTAGAGAAATGGCAGATGGCAACAGACGCCAAGATGGATTTAGTCAGAAACGCTTTTGACGCAGGATTTAGCGAATGGTCAATTATCACAATCAGTGTGTGAATGCCCGATTTCAACCAAAACATAACTTTGAGAAAGAAAAACCTTAAGAATGATGGTGCTGAAACAGAAGGCACACTGATGATCCAAAACATTATGACCACCTGCCCAATATGCTGATGGTCCTCTGCTTGCAGCCAGAACAGCGGCGACTCGCCGAAGCATGGACCCTGAAGGTGTCATGTGGTATCTGTCACCAAGACATTAGCAGCAGATTCATGAAGTTCTGTAAGTTGCGTGGTGGAGCCGTCATGATTTGGACTTGTTGGTCCAGCATATCCCACAGATGCTCAGTGGGATTGAGATGTTCCTCAAACCATTCCAGAACAATGTGTGAAGTGTGGCAGGGCACATTATCCTGCTGAAAGAGGCCACTGCCATTAGGGAATACCATTGCCATGAAGGGGTGTACCTGGTATACAACGATTTTTAAGTAGGTGGCACGTGTCAAATTGCCATCCACATAAATGGCCGGACCCAAAACATTGCCCAGAGTAACACACTCCCTCCCCGGCTTGTCGTCTTCCCACAGTGCATCCTGGTGCCATCACTTCTTTAGTTAAACGGTGCACATGTACATGACCGTCCACGCGATGTAAAAGAAAACGGGACTCATTGGACCAAGCGACCTTCTTCCACTGCTCCAAGGTCATAAGCCTTCCAGTTTAATGCTCTAACTCAGTCGTCTGGCCATAACAATTTGGCCCTTGTCAAATCGCTCAGGTCTTTACTTCTGCCCATTTTTTCTTCATTCAACACATTGACAATGAGAACTGATTGTTTGCTTACTGACACGTGGCCTTGTTAGGAGATGATTAACGTTATTCGCTTCACCTGTTCACAATTTTTAATGGATACCCCTCCGCTTCCCTAAAAATAATCGTCCAAAACCCTCTCTGGGTTTATTTTGTGATTATGAATGTGCATTATCCCTTAAAAATTGTTTTGTGTGTTCAAAAAAAAATCTTGAATTTAAACATGCTTCAAGCTATAATCAGACATTGCAAAATTTGTATGTAAGATAGGAAAAAATGGATAAGGGCCATTCAGACTGAACGCATTCTGGAGCTAAATAAATAAAACAGAACAAAGTGTCTTGAGATGTGTTTTTAAAAGTTGAAGTTTGTTGAACTTAACATTGCTTATAAAAAACAAGGTGTTTCTGCCATCCACCAGATGATTGAAGAAAAAAAAAAAAGCGAGATGCAACGCAATGGTCAAAAACATTTGCCAAACAATTTAGTACTTGTATACTGGCACAGAAAAACTATGATGTTTAACTTCATAAAAAATAACCCTGATACTATTTGCATCCAATAATATTAAAATCAGACTAATTCCAATAATAACCAAATACTAATATTGGCCAATACTGAAATAGTCACCAATATATTGTGCATACCTTGTTCTTGACTATGTTTTCCGATCTTGAAACCCCACTTTCTATTTACCACACACAAACACACACTTATGGTGCTGTCTGGCTCCTCGGCACTAGTTAAAGTGTGTGTGGTAAGACGTGACCTGATTTACTCCCACACTATTCATCACTCCACACTGGGTTTTCTGCTTACACACACACACACACACACACACACACACACACACACACACACACACACACAAAACTCCATCCTGTTGTGCATACTTTCTATCAATGCTAAACTAGATGCATTGAACATCATAGCATAAAATAACCCAAATACATCAACTGTTGACAGGAACTTCCTTTTTCCCCTCAACAATCATTCATTATAAACACCACATAAAATTAAAAGTATTAATTTTCTAGGGTTCTTTAATTAAACACACCATTGTTTTATTAAACAGATATAATTGTATTTAACAACTAGCTCGTACAGATCGTACTACACTGGTCATGCTGTATGTTTTTGTGGCATCCAATCAATTTCCAACCCTACTCTAGGGATCTTCTAATAAAGAGGTCATAACTTTGTAGAAGCAGGGGAGGTGTTACTACTCAAGTTTCATCTTCATATTTATCTTTTTTTGTTTTGTTGTAGCCAAATAGCAGGTTGCAAACATGACTTCTGTTTCTTCTCACAGGCAGCTGATGCCAAAGCCGTGTGCGCCTGCCACATAAACCACAGACAGGGTGCGGTAATGGAGTCTGTCTGGCAGCAGAGGATTATTACATTAATTTATACAGTCCCGAGGTCACGTTTAGACGAAGTAATGCACCAGTGTGCTTTACACAAACTCAATCACATCACAGCAGAGACTCCCCGCTGCCAACAAACCCTTCAGCCGGCGACAAAACTTCCACATCCATGACGACAGTCATTTTCTGCACCGAATCTTGTCAGAGCTTTTCGGAATTACTGTCATTTTCTACCCAGGGGCATGTTACGCAAGCTGATTTGAGCATTTGAGGCTTTCACGGCGAGCGTCTTGCATTTAACAGAACATAATTCAGTGGCTAAATCGTAGATGGAGAGCAATTGTTCTTAGAAGGCCAACCTTGATTAAGGAAAAAATGAGTTTGTTGTGGTGATACAGCAACATAGGTGGAGTAAAACGTACCAATCGGTAGAGCTCTGTAATGCTGATTTCGTCTGGGTCGACCATGCTGAATTCTCTCCTGGGTACCAGGTCCAAACACAGCTGTCTGTGGAGGCAAATAAACACACTCAGCATTTCAGGACTGTAGTCAACGCTTTTAACTTGAATTAGCACTTAAGAAAATCTGAATGGTTATGCTTGACAAATTACAAAATTAGCATAACAATTTAGGCTAATTTGGGTGGATTGAGGTGGATTTTCTGTAGTTTCAAATAAGTTAAAAAGCGCATTAAGGTGATGGGGAAACAAAATTCTGCTTAAGAAAATCTGATTGGAAACTAGGGATGGATATTGATACATATTTCCCATTTTGATTCTATTTCAATTTAAATCTCTTGATTCGATTCCAATTTCAATTAGAATTCATATGGATATGTTTCAGTCATAATATCCCTATTGCTTACATATGAAAGAAATACTCTCCCAGCTAATGCTTATTATACAGGAGACCTTCTAACTAGGAACATAAAAACATTTTTTTTGCTAATTATATTGCATATAATATATTTTGTTAAATGTTCATTGTTTAATTGCATTATTTGAACAACTTACAAGTATTTACATTGATTTGTTGAACCCATCATAAAAACAGCTAAAGTCCCTTTAAGAAAAACAGCCTTTCTGTAAAGAACGTCTGTAAATGAGAGCATGTTAACAAGAGAGACTAGAATGGCTTTATCTCATGGTGAATGAGATCTAACCCTTCACTTGCCAGTTGCCAAATATATAAATTTTTAGTAGCAAAGTGCAAAGTGCGAGTGATTTCCTCTCATTGCATAGGGATGCGGATAGAGTAAAAAAACAATCTTGGGATTTGAGAATCGTTATCAAGATCGTTCAAATAATGAATATTATTTCTTATTTCTTTCATTGATTTTGTGATGACCCAGGATTTATTTTTACATAACTCCTAGTTAGGACATTTCTAACAAGAGAATGTGGTACTAACTCATTGCCCCAGTCCAGTCGTGCTGTAATGTGCTGTTTGACGTCCCTCATGCGGTCATGAGTCAGGTGACCAACCAGAACCTGCCGTCTCAGATCCAAAATCTCATTCATGACGTGCCACAGTCTGTGAAACAGATCGCCTTCATTTTTCTACAGAGTAAAAGAAAAGTACATTGAAATGTTAAAGTTACAGATTTAACGATGAAGTATGGGGCACAAAGCTCAAATGTAATGAGCTGCTTTCAAAATAATTGGAAGTGATCCATTTCCCTCAACAGTTGATGAACTACAAATAATATATTCCATCTAACAGTGCCTATGCACCCAGAGTTCACGTTCAGCTGGCGTTTGGCTGTGGGTGGACTGCTATGTTTGCACAAATAACATTTACCACAAACAGCTGCTTCCACATGGCACCCCAGTCCCGCAGTGTGGACGTCATCTCGGTAATGACAGAGTCTTCGGTCGGCACCACCATCTCAAACTGCCTGTGGGTCACATGTGGGCGTTACACAGGGAAACAGATATGAGATGCACCTTATTTGATTCTGCAGTTGCTGTACTGTTCTGTTTGACATTGTTATTTTCATTTAGCATTATGCTATGGTAGCTGTAGGGGTGGTAACTGTGGCGAACAGATGTTAAAGACATGTGCATGTTTGCACTTTGGTTAACTTCTTTCCAGTTTAAAGCTTCCATGAGGGTAGATTTACTTACTAGTTCAACCAAAAGTAAAAACATTTTCATTAACTCTCAAAACTTGTTCATGCTTCCACAAGTTAAAACCTTGCTGTTTCAAGTATGTATTGTAAATGTAGCAAAGTTACACGTGGAAGGATGGGCAAGATTTGAGATTTTAATTTCTTACACAAATCTATAGCAATAGATTGGAAAGCTTCAAATATGGCACAAATGTTGTATGTCCCTACTTCTATTGTACTATAATGTCATTTTTGGAGCTTGACAACCCTAATTTTGAAACAGTTTCATTGGTTGGAACAACCTGGATATTCTGCTAGAATGCCAATTCCTGTTGATGAGATGTATTACAAGCGAAGTAGATGATGATACAATTAGCATTTTGGGGTGAACTATCCCTTAAATGAAACAGCACTGTGAAAAACCTTCGTCCAGTCAAAGGGTCTGAAAATTTAGGGGAAATCCCTTCAACTCACCCTTTATTCTTGATATGAGCATTTTTTAGATGGATGTAACTGCAAGGAAAAATACCCTAAAAAAAGAGACGGAACAGGGTATGTAAATTTGGTAAAAATAAATACAAAAATATCATAGGAAACACAATTTTCAATCAAACAAACGAAAATAAAAGTGTGCATAATTCTAAGAATAATAAATCAAGGGGAACAGGCAGATAGAGAAAGAAATAAAGAAAAAGGGCAAGCTTTGATCTGACTGAGTTTCGCTTGCCTGTGTTGCTGTGATATTTCAGAAACCGAAAATAGCACAGACTCGTTAAAAGACAAAGAGATTGTCGCTTACCTTGGCATTTGGGTTCTTCAGGACGAATCCTCTGTACCAGCCTGAAACGCTAAAACATTTCTATGACTTTCATCCCTAATATCAGCCTAATGTCTCTCTCAGCTGAGCCGTTTTCAGTAGAAAATCACTTTCTTGGAAAAAAATTGACATTATCTGACAAAAACCAATGGAAATGTTGGATGTGTTCTCCTACAAATCTTAAGAAACATTGTATTGTGTGTTCTTAAGTCTTAATATGTAGTTAAGGTCAGTACAAGTGATCAACCGATAAGGGTGTCCAATGGCCAATTACACCAATATTACCATTGATAAGATTTTCAGTTGATTTTTTAAATGACACAATGAGAAGCTAACCAATGAAACAACGTCTGCTGATGCCAGTAATCTCAAAACAACCATTGGTTGATTCATCAGCCAATACATTAGTTTTACACCTCTCAGAACATTTGAGAGAATTACATGAAAGGACAACATTAAGACATTAACCAATCAGAATCACATATTCGAGTTACGGCTGGCCTGCAAATGCAAAAATGTTTGAAAGAAAGATATTAGGTTTCCTCAACCATGGCAATTTCAAGCGGTTTTCCACAGCTTTGCTTTGAAAACCACAAACCAACCAAAGCAGGTCTTAAGTTCTCCAGAACTGATGTTCTCCTGCAACAGCTAACAGCCCACCAATATCTGTGATGTCAAATTTTCCACATCTCAATAAAGCTACAATGTTCCACCAAAATGATCTTCAATAAATAATTTTCAAAACAGTTAGTTAATGCTTTGAGTAAAAGAATGAGTGTACAAAGGTCCTGGCAATGAGTCAAGAAACCTTGAGTTTCAAGGTGTGAAAGACGGGGGCCTGTATCAGCTACTCACTTACAGTAAACAGTGTAATTACAGCACTTAAGGGTCATAGATGCATACACATTGAGGAGCATTTGATTCTGTAATTTTACATAAACACCACATTCCGCAAGATTTGTGTTCACCTTTTCAACAACATTTTCATTCAACATTTCTGAGTCCTTTCCAGATGAAAACCAGCTCTCAAAATCACAAAACAGGATGTGTGCTCACCAAGAGAATAGAGGAGCGTGTCTTCAAAGGGTGGAAACAGGAAATGAAGGAAAGTCTGAATTAAGCGCAGGTCACAAAAAAGACCAGCTCACAGTTTCAGATCCTCCCACTTGCTACATAATCCTCAAAATACTCTGAAAGCAACAAGAGGTTGCACAGTCCAATAAAATGAAAACCCTACTTAAAAGACTAGCTTAGACCAAAGTTTACATGCTGGTTTATGCTGGTCTAGCTGGTGAGCCAACATTGCCATGCTGTGCAACATCAAAACTTAGTTTAGCTGATGAAGATGGTCGACTGGTTGGCCAACCATTGCTGGTTAAGCAAGTTAAGAAGTCTGGTGGGAATAAACCAGAACACCAGCAAGTTCCACAACATAAACCACAACTCTGATGAAAATAAATCAGCCTAAACCAGATTCGCTGGTTCAGCTTGTGACCAGGGGACAGATTAAGAAAGTTCTTAGTATAAATTATAAGACAATTGTAAAAAGTTAACTAATGTTAACTACTTAAGATAAAACATATAAAAAAAATGTAGAAGACCTTTTTGAGAATACAACATTTTTGTAATTACATTTTTCATAAGTTAATAAATATGATGAAAACAGTAGTTAAGAAGAAAGTTATTCTTAGGAATGTTTCGTCAATCAAGCCACAGCTTAAATGTCCATTTAAAATCATGACTGGTCACCAGAGTAGGGTATGATTTGGCCACTTTTATGCTGGTTTTTGCTGGTTATCCATCATAACTATAAAAGTATATAATAAAAATACATAATATTTACCTAGTTTAACCAGTTTATAAAATAAAAGCTCAGCAAATCTAATCTACAACAAATTAAGACCCTCTTTGAATTTAAGATGGTCCAAACTATAGACTAAAAACCTAAAGAGGGGGGGTTTTGCTATTGAAATGAATAGAAAACAATTGTTTCATGGAAAGTGGTTGGTATTGGCATTCATTTACCTTCACATTTCTCTAGGATCTGCACCGTATCACCGATCTCCAGAGGCAAGCTATGCTGTACCATCCCCCGGAAACTGGCCAGAACTGCAACACATAAACATCCAAAGTATCCATCATGTTTCTGTCATCATTCATACCATTTATCCCTGTTTAAAAAAGGACAACATTTCAAAGCATGGTTTGAGGAATTCAATCAAGCAATCGCAGGAAAACATAATTGTTTTGTGTACCGCCCACTGTGAACAAAAAATGGCAGATTGAGCTAACGTTTCATGTCATAGCAATATTTAATGAAAGTTTAAAAAGTGGCATGAAGTCTGGGACTCTTTGATACAAATCTTTCTCCATTTGATACCTGCTCTCTGAGCAGGGTTATGTGAAGAGAAAAGAAAGAAAACTAGATATGTAAATTTTCTGAAAAAAAAGTGAGTGGTGTTTGCTCGTGCAAAAGCTGCTGTCACGCTGCTAGGATGTTGTGAGTGGTTGCCAGGATGCTGCTTTGTAGTTGCTATGGTGTTCTAGGTGGTTGCTAGATTTAAATGATAAAACAATAGATATATTGTTTAAAATTAAGGCAAAAAGTATCTGGACACTTTCTCTTTGTCAAACTTTAGAGGAACGTGTCCATAGTTGGAAAAAGTAATTGGAAAAACGGCTCAAAGAGAAAGAAAAAGAGGGCATATCTTGTGTAGTCAGTATTCAAGACACAAAACGCTCTCTTGAAAGATCTCATATCCATTCTAATGATGTCATCACAGCTCGTTCCATTCGGATGGGATCATGGGATTGGTGTGTTAAACCAGGTTATGTTACCTGCCTGAAAACACAATGCAGAAATGATATTCACTAACCCAGACTGATTTTTGAGTGGATTTCACAGAGTTGTGGGGCATAGGCCAATCTATGATACCTACACAGAAGCACTGACCTAATTGAGAACTTTTGTGAGGTGGTGGTAAAATTTAAAACAATGATATACCCTATAGTCCTCCAAAAGCAATCAAAAACACATCCGATCAAAATCTCTCCTCCAAAAAAGCCTGAAGTTTCATGGACTGGCTGCACCATATCTGTGTGAAATTTAGAAGCCAAAATAACAAAGTGTGGCCAATGAATTAATTATACAAGCTGGTTTTCAGCAGCAGCACACTAGCCTAAATTATTCAGCTCGGTAGTTGAATCCACGACAATGCTCAAATCTTTCCCTGGTAACCGTACACCAGCTGTGGTTGGTCTGCTAACAGGGCTGAAGCTTTGCCAAAGATGTTAGCACTTGAAAAGAGTTCATTGAATGGAGAATCCTTTTGTTTTTTTGTTTTTCATTAGCCTACCCGAGGACAAAGGAATACAGAGCGAGAAAAAAAGGGACAGATAAAGGGAGAAAGGAAAAACAATCATTGACTCTATAAAAAAGTGAACCTCAATATAACATTCAAAACATTTTACAAGCCATTTATACAATGATTTTTAACCAACTGGTCTCAAGGTGTTTTTTAGTGGATGTATGAAGTCAAATATTTTGGTGCAAGTATCATTGACTTACATTATAAGTGCACTTTAGGGTGAGAAATAAAATGCTTAATACTGTAGAATTAAAAACTGTAATACCGTAATGCTAATCTTATATTTCATGTCATATTTACACCAATCAGCCACAACATAAAAACCACCTGCCTAATATCGTGTAGGTCCCCCTTGTGCCACCACAACATTATCCTTTAAGTCCTGTAAGTTGCGAGGTAGGGCCTCCATGGCCCAGCCTTGTTGGTCCAGAACATCCCATTGATGCTCAATCAGATTGCGATCTGGGGAATTTGGAGGCCAAGTCAACACCTTGACAAACTCTTTATCATGTTTCTCAAACCATACCTGAACAATTTTTGCAGAGTGGTAGGGCGCAATATCCTGCTGAAGGTGGTGTATGTAGTCTGCAACAATCTTTAGGTAGGTGGTACGTGTCAAAGTAACATCCACATGAATGCCAGGACCCAAGTTTTCCCAGTAGTGCCTCCATCGGCTTGACTTCCTCCCATAGTACATCCTGCTGCCATCTCTTCCCAAGGTAAACAACGCACACGGCTGGACATGATCTAATAGAAAACGTGATTCATCAGACCAGGTCAACTTCTTCCATTGCTCCATGGTCCAATTCTGACACTCACGTACCCATTGTAGGCTCTTTCGGTGGTGGACAGGGGTCGTTAGAAAGGGTAATCTGACTGGTCTGTGGCTACGGAGCCCCATACATAGCAAGCTGCGATGCACTGTGTGTTCTGACACCTTTCTATTATGGCCAACATGAAGTTTTTCAGCAATTTGTGCTACAGTAGCTCTTCTTTGGGATCGGACCAGAGGGGCTAGCCTTTGCTCCCACCACGCATCAATGAGCCTTGGGAGCCTATCACGGGCGTAATTTCCTATGGGGACAGGGGGGACATGTCCCCCCCACTTTTCAAAATCCCGTTCGTGTCCCCCCCACTTTCAAATTCGTTTGTTATTATTTTTTTTAACCGCTGCCGCCATCGCCACGGAGGAGCAGGACCGAGCAGAATACAGACATCCTGCCTGTCTCTGTCAGTGCGCGCGTCTGCGTGCCTGTACGTGGACGCGCGCATTGACAGAGACAGGCAGGAACGCCTCGTGCACACTCTTAATAGTGTAACTGTAAGCGCACTGAAAGTTCTACTGAGCAGCCGGTATCGCAGTAGTCAGTCATGAAACGCCAGCAACAGGTTTTAATATCTTCATGGATGAAAAAAAAGAAAGGAGATGTGAGTTGGTTGATTCAGTAAATTAGATCAGGTCAGGGTAATTTTTATTTTGTCTACACCTGTTGATACTAACATTGACTGAGCTAACGTTAACATACATTGTTGCTAGGTAACTTCAAACTGTTAGCTAAACATTTAATGTTGCCTAGCCCTAGAACATTCTGTGTACCATGAAAACGAGTCCACTTTAAACCGCAGCGTTTTCTGTCAGCAATGTATGACAAGCAGACTCTGGCTGCTAGTTTATTGTTATTCTCAACTCAACTCATTATACTCAGATGCAGAAATATTTTTTAAAGTCTTAATAATAAATGTTTTTCTAAACTTGAGCTATTGTTGTTCACTTACAATATTTGTTCATTTAAAATGTAAGTTAATTTTAAAAAAATATCTGCCGACATTCGTAATCCATGAAACTACGGAAGCGTATTGCATTCACTTGAGAGAAAAAAATCTACTCTGTTTTTCTGAATTAACGACTTAATTATCTCAGAATTACGAGATAATTTTTCATTAAAAAAATATTTTGTTCTGTTTTTCTGAATTAATGAGATCCCTCAAAATCCTGCCAGGAGCTCTATTTTAGCTGGATTGCATGGAAGTAAACATGTCCCGCCTTTCAAGTTTAATCCGGTTTTATTTTACTTTGAGTCGTCTGAGACTTGGATGCTATGAATTTATAGAGATATATTTTAAACTTGGCCTTCAATACAAAGACATTACTGTCTATGACATTTGTAATACTGTCATGGCTGAGACACGCTTTGATCTTCCAAAGGACACGAATCAAGCAATAGACTTGTACTTGCATTTAACACGAGAACTACCGAATTCTAGAACTACTAGAATGGCCATAGCGGTCATTCTGACCGTTCATACTAGACTGGACCAAATGTCATGTCATATTTACATTCGAAACTTCTATTGAGGTTTTAGAATGAAGCTTCTAATGTCTGTCGTCATATTTTATGGCGTCATCACCCTAAAAATGTATTGAATAAAATAGAATAATATGGATCAAATGGAGCTAAGCTGACACGAGATAGTCCTACATTATACGATCTTTTTTTGTAATATATAATAGTACTAGACTATACTCATACATAGGCCTATATATATTATATATTAGCTAGACTGCCCCAGAAGGTGCATGCCTCGCTTTGTGTACAGCAAGTTTTTTCCACCACAGTGAAAATGGTTTTGAAAGTCTAAACGCCAACAAACATGGATTGAGGCGGAATATTTCGTTAGATAAAAACATGTTGTGAATTTTGGAAATTATTACATCTATCCTTTTTCAAAACATGTTGACTTTTGGACTTTACAACGCTCTGGAGTTATTGGAAATTGGAAACAATCCATATGTAGCAGCCACTGGAATCAAAATCCATGAATAAATGAATCTGTTATATTAATAATAAACACCAGGACACGTAAATTTTAATTCTAATGAATGTGAAAATGTAATAGTTCATCGACAACCACAGATCTTGCTATTGTAGCTAATTACAGATACAAATTTGATTATTTATATTAAATTATTCTCCTAAAAGGGGGCCCCCTTTTTAGTTCAAGTGAGCCCACTTTTAGGAGAATTCGTTCATAATGATTTTATAGCATATTATTTTCATTATAGTTTTACAGCATGATATTTTTGCTCACAGTAAAACAAATATTGCTTTCTAAATCAGTTTTCCCACAGTTTATCGAATGTTCATATTCTTTATTAACCGCTTTGGCCATTTTGGGTTTGGTCTATATGTGTTTCATACATGTCTAAGGTTTTTACTATGCATTGAAATACACATTGGTGATGTTTTTATAAGCTATTGTATTGATTTGTTTTTATTTTACAAAGAGAATAATTTAATATAAATAATCAAATTTGTATCTGTAATTAATATAATAGCAAGTTCTGTGGTTGTCGATGAACTAATACATTTTCACATTAGCTCCCATAGAGCTCCAGGCAGGATTTTGAGGGATCTCATTAATTCAGAAAAACAGAACAAAATATTTTTTTTAATGAAAAATGATCTCATAATTCTGAGATAATTAAGTCGTTAATTCAGAAAAACAGAGCAAAAACTTCTTTTTCCATGAAAAATTATCTGGTAATTCTGAGATAATTAAGTCGTTAATTCAGAAAAACAGAGTAGATTTTTTTTTCTCAAGTGAATGCAATACGCTTCCGTAGCAAACAGCCGCTGACTGTCCGACGGTAACAAGGTTGTGCTGTTTAGGATCCCGCCTCATGAGGAGAAATGAAAACAAATGAGCGCAGCACACAGAAATTATAGTTAGTATATGGAGAGATGGGATTGAATTGATAGATGGAGGACACTAAAAAAATCTCTTTATATTAAAGTTAAATGTTTGTTTTTATGTTTGTGAGATTGTATTTCAATTTTGCATCTTGTGTAACAAATAATCTTGTGTACCTGCGGTTTGGTGGATGTGTCTCTGACTAATGTCAGATTAAACGGTTAGTTTGAAATAAAAGTTTGTTTTGTGAAAATTTTTGACTTTATAAAATGATTCTCTCAAGTCTTGGCTATTAAACAATAAATAAGGTAAGACATATTTTTCTTATATATAGTTTAGTAGCCTATTATTCTTTTTGGCAAAATGTATCATTATAAACAACTTTATATCCATTTCCTGGATTTTGTATCGCCATAGTCCCTAAATGTAGCCTATATGTAAATGGAGGAAATGGGATTCAAATAGAAAACATTTTTCGATCGAGAACATCATTGTGTCCCCCCCACTTCTCAAACCAAAGTTACACCCTTGGAGCCTATCACCCTGTCACAGATTCACCGGTTGTCCTTCCTTGGACCACTTTTGGTAGGCGCTAACCATTGCATACTGGGAACACCCCACAAGACCTGCCATTTTGGAGATCATTATTTGGCCCTTGTCAAAGTCACTCAGATCTTTACACTCGCCAATTTTTCCTGCTTCCAACACATGAAATTCAAGAACTGACTGTTCACTTGTTGCCTAATATATCACACCCCTTGACAACTGCAATTGTAACATGATAATAAATGTTATTCACTTCACATGCCAGTGGTTTTAATGTTGTGGCTGATCAGTGTATTTCAGAGGGCCAGATTCCCAGACATGGTTAACCCTAGAGCTGAACTAAATTGCAATCTCATCAGTAATTCTGCACTGAAAATCCTTTTTAGGACTAGACATAAGCCGTGTTTGGAACACAGTCCCATAGTCGCCGAAATCATCTGTAATCATGTGTAAATCACCTGTAAACAACATAAAAATCTAAAGAATCTATCTTCTGTGTTTACACACTACACTAAAACTTAAATTAAGGCAACCAGCTTCAGGAGATGTTTTCTCAACTCAAGGGTAAATAAGTTGTATCAACTTAACTATTTAATTTGTCTGTGCTTTCAGTTAACTAAATAAATTAAGTACACTCAGAAATAACAGTGATTTCAACATATTAACCCAAGTTCAACTAGCTTACATTTTAAGTTTAGCGCAAGAAATTCTTTTAATTTCCACTAAACTTCATGTGTCAGCCCCACCAAAATGCTGTTTAGTTAAGCTGACTTAAATAGCAGAGCCGGTTCTCACCACTAAAATTTTCATAAAAGTTCAATTAACTTGAAAACTGATGGTGACTTCAAATAAAACTACGTTTTATAGCAAGACATTATTAAAACTCAAAAACAAGAAGCATCTAATGTATTAATTCAAAACAATAATAAGTTACATGTTGCCATGCTTTGACCAAAGACACATAAATATATTTAAGCGCAAGAGATTGTGAGTATTGCCTCCAAATTGCTTTTCCAATTGGCATGCTCAGTGGCAGATGCACCAATATAAAGTTTGCAAATCTTTTGACCCGTGAATTTTCAGGACCTTACAATGACTACTGAAGAATATTCTCAAGAATCAAAATCACACATTTTAAATTGCCAAATAATTCCTGATTTTCCATGTCTGTGGGAGACCTGGCCTTAACTGACTTGCTACAGTAAACATGAAGTTTTCACTGCACAGACGTTCACAAAGTTTCTACAGAAAGTCCACTAAATAGACAATGCTATGCAGTATATTTTCTGCACAATAGTGCATTGTTGTCAACTACAGTATTAAGGTCGGTACAGCAATCCAACATTCTGAACAAAAGTCACTAATCAATATTTACATAACATAAATAAATTGCATTACATAAGAAAATATTCCATGTCATAGTATCAAGCCAAACTAGAAGTGATTGCACACTAGTAGTAATGATAAGCAGATGGAATTATTCGGTCACAATTGGCTTCCTCAGCAATCAGACCGAGAATGCTCAAAAGTTCTACCTTCAAGACAAAACTTGACATTGTATGTTCTGACTGTTTAAACTTTTAAGCTGATCACACTGAAAGGCATAAATGTTGAACTTTATTTAACGTTAACGAGAAAAAGTATTGCAATATATAGATATATCATTGTACTGACAAAGGCCTACATTACGCACACATACGAGGACTCAGAAAATCTAAGTATACTTCGGACTTCAGGCTGTTCAGACCGAACGCGATCTTGAGCTCATAAAGCTAGATGTCCTTTTTTACCTGACACAGCCTCTTTAAAAAAAAACATCGGTCAAAGACGTTCATCTGCAATGTTGTGCAACATGCACCACACAAATATCATTGACCATTTTTTAGATAGCATGTCAGGTTAAAAAAAAAAAAAACGCTTCATAAGTGACTGTTTTTTTAGATGCCCTTCATTGGCAACAACTCTGATAATGGCCACTTGTGGAACAAGCAAGACTCAAACAAATCACAGTTGATTCCAATAGAATCTAACATTAACATGTTGCTAAGCTAATCAATCAATACCATAATTAGCCAAGACAATACAGCATATACACCAGTGTTTCCTGCACCGCTATTCAGCAGCGGCACTGCTTGATGTGAAAATGCAGTAACTGCTGCATAAATCCGCATAAAATTATTTGATGGATGGATGGATGGGATGTAATGCCATGTTAACACCAGAAGTTATTTCCATGGCAAAAACAGAGTAGTTTAAAGCCTAATTACAAAAAAACAACAAACTATCACAGCACTGTAAAAAAAAATTATAAAAGAGATGTAAGGCGTGAGGTGAAGACAGCTTCTCTCAGTGACACCGAATGTATAACAGGGATACAGAAGCACACATCCTGCAAAACACTGTATCCAGATATGCCGCGAATGGTACCATCAGCTAATATTGGCGGGTATGGTGCTTTACAATTCAAGTCCAGTATTTCGCAAACAGCCGTAGCTTGATTTTGGGGAGCAAGATATTTGATGAGCAGGGTACATTAAAAAAGCCACATAGTCACTGCTAGAGACACCACCAGGCTTCTTTATAGGCACTAAATACATAAGCATTGCACAAAAATGTCTCTAAGACTCTCTGGTTTGCAGCAGCTGCTTCTTGAGTGTGTCGCTGCTTTCGGCAAATAACAAAAATAGTAATTTCTAATGCTATTTTGTGATTGGGAGGGGCAGTCTACAGCCCACCCTCAATGTTTGCAACACATAGCCCACACCCAAGTTGCTTTTAACCAATGCACAAATAATAAAAATATATATATATATATTTTATTTAATTCTGTGTTTGTCAAATGTTTGATTGGGTGGGCAAGATTCACATAATTTAGACTGAATACTTAAAACAATCATTCTATCTATCTGAATAAAACTAGAGGTAAACGTTGAGAAAAGTAGCCCCCTGTGATATTTAAGTGCAGAATATCACGTTTTAGTATTACACATTTTATTCACCAAGAAAGTGGTAAAGAGAAAGTATTTAAACCTCTGCAGGACGACACGCTCTCACCATCACATAATCCCACTGCACAGACACCGACCTGAGACAGCAAGTCTCATCCCTTCGTCTTCGTTTCTGGGCTGCAGAGGGAGTGATGCTACATTTGAGTAGTCTAAGCTCCTTACAGGGTGCAGAGGAGCTCAGGATGATGGGGTTTACCCTTACGGCTCAAGTTCTGACTAAGTGACGTTTGTATCGCCTCAGTGCTTCCAGGTTTCTGAGTCATCCAGGAAACACAGAGAACTCAGAGCTGTTTTGTGTGCTATATGTGGACTGATTCAGATGTTTTTCTGTCTGAAAACAGGGTAAAACTACTCGCGCAAAGATCTGAAAGAGTGACAACCAATTTTAGAAGACTTTAAAAAAAAAAAAAAAAGAAGAGAGGAAATTATTGTGTTCAGTCTTAGTACATAAGTACATTGCATTTGCATATACAGTTATTAAAACAGTCATTCCTCTCTATCGGCCATTAATAAAACTATTAGTCGACCACTAGATTAAAAGTCCTGTTTATTAAATATAACTGCAATTTCCAACTATCATCATGTAGTTAACACAAACTGGTTCAAATGGCTTGCCTAATGTGCTTTTAGCCTTACTTAATGCATGTTCATTCATCAGATTTGTGATCCAACAATGAATCTGACAGCTATTTAACCTCTAGATGCATTCATTATTCATTACTACATTAATATGCAAATGTATGGTGGGTTCTAGACTGCCCAAAAACGAGATTGAATTAACACAATATTTAGGTCTACACATTTCAAGCATCCTGTAGTGGAGGGTAAATAAATTATGCAAAGACTGGGAATATTTTGTTTGTTGAGAGGATCAAGAAGTTGAAGAAAAATTAGGCGCTCGTGTTTTTAAGTATTTAGCGCAAGCAGAAACGTTTTCGTACAAAACAGGATATCCTGCATGTAAATCCCTGCGATATAAGCATGCAGGCGATTACATTTTGCATCCTTAAAGGCTTGAAAAGTACAGTAGGGTCCAAAAATCCACGATTCAAAATGTAATTTAAACTAATGTTTATATATCCATCCATCCATCCATCCATCTTCAACCGCTTATCCGAAGTCGGGTCGCGGGGGCAGCTGCTCCAGCAGGGGGCCCCAAACTTCCCTATCCCGAGCCACATTAACCAGCTCTGACTGGGCGACCCGAGCGTTCCCAGGCCAGTGTGGAGATGTAGTCTCTCCACCTAGTCCTGGGTCTTCCCGAGGCCTCCTCCCAGCTGGGCGTGCCTGAAACACCTCCCTAGGGAGGCTGGCCAGGGGCATCCTTACCAGATGCCCAAACCACCTCAACTGACTCCTTTCAACGCAAAGGAGCAGCGGCTCTACTCGAGCTCCTCACGGATGACTGAGCTCCTCACCCTATCTCTAAGGGAGAAGCCCGCCACCCTTCTGAGGAAGCCCATTTCGGCCGCTTGTACTTTCGTGACCTAGTTCTTTCGGTCATGACCCAACCTTCATGACCATAGGTGAGGGTAGGAACGAAAATTGACCGGTAGATCGAGAGCTTTGCCTTTCGGCTCAGCTCTCTTTTAAGTGATCAACGGTGCGATAGAGCGAGTGCAATACCGCCCCTGCTGCCCGATTCTCCGGCCAACCTCCGGCTCCATTGTCCCTCACTCGTGAACAAGACCCCAAGGTACTTGAACTCCTTCACTTGGGGCAAAACCTCATTCCCTACCTGGAGTATGCACTCCATCGGTTTCCTGCTGAGAACCATGGCCTCAGATTTAGAGGTGCTAATCCTCATCCCAGCTGCTTCACACTTTCGACTGCCAAGCGATCCAGTGAGAGCTGAAGGTCACGGACCGATGATGACATGAAGACAACATCATCTGCAAAAAGCAGCGATGAGATCCCCAGCCCACCGAACCGCACACCTTCCCCACCCGACTACGCCTCGATATCCTGTCCATGAATATCACAAACAGGATTGGTGACAAAAGCGCAGCCTTGGCGGAGACCAACCCCACATGGAATGAACTTCGACTTTGTGCCGAGGACCCGGACACAGCCCTCGCTTTGGGCGTACAGGGATTGGATAAGCCCTAAGAAGGACCCCCCACCCCGTACTCCCGCAGCACCTCCCACAGTCTCTCCGGGGACCCGGTCATACGCCTTCTCCAGATCCACAAAACACATGTAGGCCGGATGGGCATACTCCCAGGCCCCCTCCAGGATCCTTGCGAGAGTAAAGATCTGGTCCGTCGTTCCACGACCAGGGCCAAAACCGCATTGTTCCTCTTCAATCTGAGGTTCGACAATCGGCCGAACCCTCCTCTCCAGCACCTTGGAGTAAACTTTACCAGGGAGGCTGAGAAGTGTGATACCCCTGTAGTTGGCACACACTCTCTGATCCCCCTTTTGAAGAGGGAACCACCACCCCGTTCTGCCACTCCTTAGGTACTGTCCCAGATTTCCACGCCAATGTTGAAGAGGCGTGTCATCCATGACACCCCTCCACATCCAGAGCTTTCAGCATTTCTGGTGGGATCTCATCAATTCCGGGGCTTTGCCACTGCGGAGTTGTTTGACTACCTCAGTGACCTCCCCAGGGAAATAGAATCTGATCCCCATCATCCTCCGGCTCTGCCTCTACCATAGAGGCGTGTTGGGATTTAGGAGTTCTTCAAAGTGTTCCTTCCACGCCCAATAACCTCCTCGGTTGAGGTCAACAGCGTCCCATCTTTGCTGTATACAGCTTGAATGGTTCCCGTTTCCCCTCCTAAGGTGGCGGGCGGTTTCCAGAAGCACTTTGGTGCGGACCGAAAGTCCTTCTCCATGGCTTCTCCGAACTTTTCCCACACCCACTGCTTTGCCTCCCTCACGGCCGAGGCGCAGCACTTCGGGCCCTGCCGGTACCTTGCAACTGCCTCCGGAGACCTCCGGGACAACAAATCCGGAAGGCCTCTTTCTTCAGTCGGACGGCTTCCTGACCACCAGTGTCCACCACGGTGTTCGAGGGTTACCACCCCTTGCGGCACCTAAAACCTTGAGGCCGCAGCTCTCCACCGCGGCCGGCAATGGAAGCTTTGAACATTGCCCACTCGGTTCAATGTCCCCAACCTCCGCAGGGATGCCTGAAAAGCTCCGCCGGAGGTGTGAGTTGAAGATCTCACGGACAGGGACCTCCTCCAAGCGTTCCCAGTTCACCCGCACTACTCGCTTGGGCTTCCCAGGTCTGTCAGAGTCTTTCCCCACCCCTGACCCAACTCACCACCAGATGGTGATCGGTTGACAGCTCTGCCCCTCTCTTTACCCGAGTGTCCAAAACATATGGCCTCAGATCCGGCGACCACGATTACAAAATCGATCATCGACCTTCGGCCTAGGGTGCTCTGGTACCACGTACACTTATGAGCATCCTTATGTTCGAACATGGTGTTTGTTATAGATAATCCATGACTAGCACAGAAATCTAATAACAAACATCCACTTGAGTTCAGATCAGGGAGGCCGTTCCTCCCAATCACGCCTTTCCAGGTGTCCCTGTCATTTCCACGTGTGCGTTGAAGTCACCCAGCATCACTATGGAGTCCCCTACTGGGGCCCTATTCAGGACTCCATTCAGGGTCTCCAAGAAGGCCGAATACTCTGAACTGCTGTTAGGTGCATATGCACAGACAACAGTCAGAGTTTTCCCCACAACCCGTAGAGCGTAGGGAGGCGACCCTCTCATCCACGGGGTAAACTCCAGCGTAGTGGCTCAGCCGGGGACTTCGTGAGTATCCCCACACCGCCCGTCGCCTCACACCCTGGGAAACTCCAGAGAAGAATAGAGTCCATCCCTATCCAGGAGTACGGATCCAGAGCCAAAACTGTGCGTCGATGTAAGCCCCACCAGATCCAACTGGTAGCGCTCCACCTCCCTCACTAGTTCCGGCTCCTTCCCCCAGTGAGGTGACATTCCACGTCCCCAGAGCAAGCCTTTGCTGCCGGGTCTGGTCCGTCGAGGCCCACGGCCTTCACTGCGCCCATATGGCAGCGCACCCGACTCCTGCGGTTCCTCCAATGGGTGGTGGGCCCAAGGGATGTAGAGGGGGTTCCACGTTGCTTCTTCGGGCTGTGCCCGGCGGGCTCCGTGACAAACCCGGCCACCAGGCTGCGCCGACGAGCCCTCCATCTGGGCCTGGCTCCAGACAGGGGCCCGGGCTTCCTCCGGGCAGGGTAACTCCTCCTCTTGCCGTTTTTTCCATGAGTCATTTTTGAACCATTCTTAGTCTGGCCCCTCACCTGAGACCACTTTGCCTTGGGAGACCCTACCAGGAGCACATGGCTCCAGACAACACAACCCTCAGGATCATAAGGGCACACAAACCTCTCCACCACGATAAGGTGCTGGTTCCCGGAGAGGCTCTGCCTCTGGTAAACTCTGGTAAAGTTTAATATTTCATATTAATTAATATTTATATAAATATGAATATTACATTCATATATTAATCTTATTAAAACATTTAATTATTATACATGTTTAAAATGTATTCTGCACGAGATTTAGGTCAAGAAAGATCTTACAGTTTTGGAACCCTCTGTATCTGCAATTCAGAAATTTGAAGGCAAACCAACAGGGCTTTCATCTGGAGTAAATCACTTGTAATACAAGATGTAAATGGCTCTTCCAGATGCAAAATCTAAAAAATCTCAGTTTTTATTTTCTTCTCAGCAATGTGGGGAATCTCACCACAACCATCTCAGTCCTGTTACACTCAACCACACTGCAATCCACAGTATGATGTAAGAATCTGAATCCATCGCCAGTCAGACAAGCCAGAGATTCATCTGTGTTTTATAACAGGAGCTCTGGGTTCATTGGCATGCCTTTGGTACACTTGTGCCAATGAAGTGTTCACAGAGGAAATCGTTCATTACTGCAGCTGCTGAAAGTGGGTGACTCTGTCTGTGGTATTGTGAATGTAGTCGAAGGGTTTGTGTACTGATAGAGAGCAGGTCTGTTAAATAATTCGATAATTTAGACATTCCTCATGCTGGAACACTGACACCAGCACACACACATGTGGCCGAAATTAAAATGTCAATATTTACGGACAATATAGAGTATCGTTCTGTTTGACAGAATCACGGGAAAGGTAAGAATTCACATAAAGCACAAATGGGCCTTGGATTTTACTAAGCTGATTTCCAGAATCCGGTTTTTGTTCCTGAAGTGAAATGTCTGAGATAATAGTTTGCAACTGTAGCTTAATAACATACAAGCTACGCAGAATGTATTTAAACTAGAGTTAAAGATCATCCAAAAATGACAATTCTCTCATCATTTACTCACCCTTATGCCGTTTCAAACTTGTATGATTTTTTTCTGCGGAACACAAACAAAGATATTTTGATGGAGATTTTAGGTGATTTTGTCCATAAAATGCAAGTCAACGAGGTCCAACACTTTCAAGCTCCAAAAAAGTGTAGTATAAAGGTAATCCTTACACCTCCATGTTTTCTGAAGCAATGAAATCTGTTTTGGGTGAGAAACAGACCAAATGTACATTTCATTTTCACTATAAATTACACTTCCTCGCGTTTTATACATGCGCAGAGCACGTGTATAGCGTTCTGTGCATGTGTTAAGTGAGAGGAAGTGTAATCAAGCTTCAAATCATGATCGTGCCAAGGAGACTGCAGATGTCAAGATTTGTAGTGAATGAGTAAATTATGAGAAAATTATTTGGGTGAAATTGACATTTTTGTGTGAACTATCCCTTTAAATTAGAACTATTAAATTACATAGGCTAATTAGGGTTGTCACTATGCCAACATTTCAGTAGTCAAAAGACTAATACTGTTACATTTCACAATTCTCCATACCAATTTTGAAACTAGCTTGACCACTTTGACAACAATCATGTAAAGTCTTTGGGATGTGCTGGAGGAGACTTTACAGAGTGGTTCGACTCTCCCGTAATCAATACAAGATCTCGGCCAAACATTAATGCAATGTGATATTGCATACGGTTGCTATGCCATGACGAATGCCCAACGTAATCAAATCCAAAGCTATTATTTCTTTATATTTCTAAAGAAATAATGTGTTGTTTGAGGTTTGTGTTTCTTTACATATAAAAACAATACGCTAAACTGATTAAGGAAAATACAAAACTGGTATCGGCTCAGGATCGATATCAGGCAATACCGAGAGTTCAGGAATCAGATCGGGAGAGAACATGGTATCAGTGCATCCATAAAGAAAACCGCATTTGAAATCAATGGATTATTATCTGCTTATCACAAACATGTGCACAACACTTGTGCACATTGGATTAGCCGTTTAGATCTACGGTAAAGGTGTTTGCATTCAATGCGAAATCGGGGTAAAAAGACAAAAATCTATGGCAACTGGTTTATTACCGTTTATGACCTTACCCATAACAGGGGCAGCTGTCTGGACAGTAACTGGCTTTGTAGCCCAAACACATGCTTCCCGCCAGCCTCCACACAACCACACTGACTATCCGGTCTGTTAGTAGACACATGAGCGGCCGAGCGGTTGACATGACGGACGAGTTCACTTGTTACAACCGAGTTTCACACCAGTAGCCCTGCGTAGTGTACGCAAGTCTCCCTGAGGGTTCATTTGAGGAAATGAAATGTGTTTTAATATGGGCCAACTCGGGCACCATGTTGGGCCATGAAAGTGCCTCATTTGTTGTATGACTTCACAAAGCCTTGTTTTGAATAATAAATGCAGATTTCTACATTTCATTTTGGAGGCTTACTGCGCTGATAGTACACACTCCAGAGAGACTCAAGGCCTCTGCTGTGAAGACTTTGCATTTTGCAAGAGAGAGAGAGACAGAGAGAGAGAGAGAGATCCTCATGCTGCTCAGTGCTGTGCCACCGTATTTGGTCTCTTGCCTTTGGTGTCTCACTGCTATTTGAAGCATGCTGTGTGTAATCATATGATTGTATGATGTTTTTGTGTGTATTTGTGTTTGGCTTGTAAAGTGAACCCACACACACACCCCCACATGTTTGTCTGGTCAGGTTTTGTCTTCCTGCCAGCCATGGTTTCTGGTGATCGGCTGCAATGACCATTGTGACATCACTCTCAACGTTGTCTCTCATCTGTTTACAATCTGAATGCAGGTCTCAACATAAAGGATGGCCCCCTGGCCCAAGGCCAATGTGAGAGGGTTTTTCCATTGATGCCACATCCATGTTTTATTTCTCTGAATTTCGGGTTTTTAAGTTTAATACATTTTATCATTAAAAAACTCTCTAATCAAATGAATACTCTCTAATCATCTTTTGACATCAAAACTCTTTCACACTGACCCCAGGCCAGTGGGCCATCCTTATTGTTTAGCCCTACAATTACTTTTAAATTTTCAATGAAGAGTGTCTATTCTGGTCCTCACATAATCCAAAACCCAAAATGATTTATATATTATTATCTGTTATGTCCCTGGACATATTTAAATATATTCTTGTACTTGTTTGTTGTCACTGTTCATTTGTTTAATTACATCTGTGGATGTATGGCCTTGGCCTTATTGTTTAGTTGGAGGGTTTGGGGTTAGAGTTAGGTTTTAGCGTAAGGGTTAGGTTTAGAGGTAAGGTTAACAGTGTAACTATTAATGAAATGAAATACAGGTACTTTAAATGCAAGTACAATGCAACACTTATGTACATAATAAGTACATTGTGTCAAATGCTTAAGTGGATAGTAGTTAAAGACACCTAATATAAAGTGGGACCTGCCAGACATCTGCTTTTGTGCCACACAAGGATAAATCAATTATGACAAAATTTAAAATTTTTAGTGAACAATTTCATAAATGGATGTTGCTCTTGAGCCTTCTGGGGTGAAAGATTGTCGTTGGTGATGATTTTTTGTAACAATAGCAGTGAGCAGATGTGATCATGAAGATGGTGATGATTACGATGTTTGTTTATGATATTGATGTGCATGATGTATTGATTTCTTCCTCCAGTTAATGTGTTAAAAGAGCTCAGGGCTGTGTGGGGGTGTGCATGAGTGAGAAACATGATGACTGATGCGGTCTGTTTGTTTCACATTAGTTTGGCTGTGGACATCGCTCGACGAATGTGTGTTCGGACAGACAAGGTCACAATGGAAATGTTGATGGTTCTAGTAATCCATTTACAATGCCAGAAATGCCAGTTTGTCCAATAAAGAAGCCATATTAAAGGAATAATTCACCCAAAATTAAAATGATGTCATCATTTACTCAACCTCATGTTTGTGACTGAGGCTTTCAGTCCATAACATTGTGCCTAACAGCTCCTTATGTGGGAAAACACTGGTTTAACCTTTATATCTAACTGTTTTACCGAAGTTTTTAGAGATATCTGTGAAGATGAAGATGCGGTTTGTGTTTTTCTCCAGCAGTTTTACACACAGGAAGTGGATTATCATTTTAGTCCTCGAATTCTTATTTTGAAGTATCTCAAGAAAATGAAATCTGTGTTTGAGTTGCAAGGACAACAGAGTTTCCTGCAGCCAGCCAAGTGTCAAAGGAATGTTCAGGATAATGTAAGAATAAGGATGTGAAACTGTGCTCCTCAAATGGAGGAACTATACGGTAGGAGAAAAAATAGCATGTGAAGCTGATAATAGCTTTCCGTCAGCGCTTGATGACTAAAGACCACAAGAGAGGCACAAAAGTGTGTGTGTGTGTGTGTGTGTGTGTGTGTGTGTGTGTGTGTGTGTGTGTGTGTGTGTGTGTCTTTTCTTTCAATAATGACAGCTGATCAAGGTGTACACCATGTAATTCAGCCTCAGGTACCACAGAACAAAAAAGAGATTTTTTTGCTGTTGTATTTACATGTTTTTTTTTTTTTCAGTTTTTGTGTGTGTGTGTGTGTGTGTGTGTGTGTGTGTGTGTGTGTGTACACATAAGCATGTTTGGTAATGCTGACTTCCCTTTTGAGGCCTGACCAGTCATTGTCATATAAAGTTAAAGTCAGAATTTTACAGGCATATGTCATTAAAAATAGTTTTGGCAAGTCATTTAGGACATCTACTTTGACACGAGTAACCAACAATTGTTTACAGACAGATTGTGTCACTTTTAATTGACTATATCACGCTACCAGTGGGTCAGAAGTTTACATGCACTAAGTTAAATGTGCCTTTAAGCAGCTTGGATAATTCCAGCAAAATTGTAAAGCCTTTAGATAATTAGCTTCTGATGGGAGGTGTACTAAATTGGAGGTGTACCTGTGGATGTTTTTAAGGCCTATCTTCAAATTCTTTGCTTAACATCACAGGAAAATCAAAAGAAATCAGCCAAGACCTCAGAAAAAAATTGTGGACCTCCACAAGTCTGATTCATCCTTGGGAGCAGTTTCCAGATGTCAGAAGGCACTATGTTAATCTGTACAAACAATAGTACACAAGTATAAACACAATGGGACCACACAGCCATCATACCATTTAGGAAGGAGATGCATTCTGTCTCCTAGAGATGGAGACAGAATGCATGCAGAATGCTGGAGGGAACAGGTAGACAAGTATCTATATCCACAGTAAAACGAGTCCTATATCGACATAACCTGAAAGGCTGCTCAGCAAGGAAGAAGCTACTGCTCCAAAACCACCATAAAAATGCCAGACTACAGTTTGCAAGTGCACATGGGGACAAAGAATTTAACTGTTTGGCCATAATGGCCATCGTTATTTTTGGAGGAAAAAGGGTGAGGCTTGCAAGCCGAAGAACACCATCCCAACCGTGAAGCATGGGGGAGGAAGCATCATGTTGCTGATCTTGAAAAAACGAATTAATGTTTACTTAAATGAAAAATACTTGAAGGTAATATGCAGTTATTTTAATTTATTATTTACTGTACATTAATATTTAACTTTTTAAATAGGCTAAAAAATATATGCTTTTGTTCAATAGCATATTATGCATTTTTGCTATGGTATCTAACTGGTATTGAGAATTGTGAAATTTCACTGGTATTGGTACTGACTACTGAAGTTTTCTTATCATGACATCCTTACTTCGGGTATGAAATGTACCAAATCTAGTTTGTCTTTTAAATCTATCAGAAATGGCGTGGCATGAATAAATAACACAAAATAGCAACAGAGCGTTGATGTTGGTGAGCTGTCATGCTGAATTGCAGCAAATTTAGATTTAAATCGCAAATTCTTTGTGTGAAATCAGAATGAATTATTTACCAATGCTTTCAAAGCCCTAAGTATTTAAAAGCTGTAATCTAACATTACAGCAGTGGATCACATCGAAATCCCTCCAAACGCACACACGCACACACACACACAGGGCAAAAGAATCAAAGAGCCGATTACAGCACAGAATGAGGGTGAAGTGGGCCGCTTTACCAGTCTGACCTATATTCTCATTTAGTCAGAGTCATGTATGATTCACAATGGCCCGTGGAGACATCGCTTGCTCTGTCCCTTCACTTACAGCATTTACACTGAAAAGCACACATTATCTATCTTCAGTGAGTCGAGCAGCTCTTCAAGTGAGAAAATCAAGAGTGAATATTTAAATAAATTTGACAAGCTAAACTTTGCAAAAGCTCCAGTGTTGAGTAGATTCAGATGGAAAATGAATGCATTAAAATGGAAAGAAATCAGAACCACGTGTCCTAACCACGCACAACAAAGTATAAATCTCTTCCATGCTAATCCATGTTTTAGTCTTTACCAGACGCTTTCATGTTGCTTACACACTGCAGTTTAAGCTGCATAAGAAACTGCTGTGAATTCATTGATTTCAATGGAGATGCATTGCAGAGTTGGAAATTAACCAGAATCAGGTCAAAAATGCCACCAAAATCAAAATTGCTGTTTTTAATTATTCAGATGGTGAAATTATTTTAATGATCCAATTACAGTGTAAACCACTTATCATAAAAGGATGTCACAAAAAACTTTCTTTTTGATTAATATATATATATATACCCTAAACCCTTTACTCACCTAAAGGATTATTAGGAACACCTGTTCAATTTCTCATTAATGCAATTTTCTAATCAACCAATCACATGGCAGTTACTTCAATGCATATAGGGGTGTGGTCCTGGTCAAGACAATCTCCTGAACTCCAAACTGAATGTCAGAATGGGAAAGAAAGGTGATTTAAGCAATTTTGAGCGTGGCATGGTTGTTGGTGCCAGACGGGCCGGTCTGAGTATTTCACAATCTGCTCAGTTACTGGGATTTTCACGCACAACCATTTCTAGGGTTTACAAAGAATGGTGTGAAAAGGGAAAAACATCCAGTATGCGGCAGTCCTGTGGGCGAAAATGCCTTGTTGATGCTAGAGGTCAGAAGAGAATGGGCCGACTGATTCAAGCTGATAGAAGAGAAACTTTGCCTGAAATAACCACTCGTTACAACCGAGGTATGCAGCAAAGCATTTCTGAAGCCACAACACGCACAACCTTGAGGCGGATGGGCTACAACAGCAGAAGACCCCACCGGGTACCACTTATCTCCTCTACAAATAGGAAAAAGAGGCTACAATTTGCAAGAGCTCACCAAAATTGGACAGTTGAAGACTGGAAAAATGTTGCTTGGTCTGATGGGTCTTGATTTCTGTTGAGACATTCAGATGGTAGAGTCAGAATTTGGCGTAAACAGAATGAGAACATGGATTCATCATGCCTTGTTACCACTGTGCAGGCTGGTGGTGGTGGTGTAATGGTGTGGGGGATGTTTTCTTGGCACACTTTAGGCCCCTTAGTGCCAATTGGGCATCGATTAAATGCCACGGCCTACCTGAGCATTGTTTCTGACCAAGTCCATCCCTTTATGGCCACCATGTACCCATCCTCTGATGGCTACTTCCAGCAGGATAATGCACCATGTCACAAAGCTCGAATCATTTCAAATTGGTTTCTTGAACATGACAATGAGTTCACTGTACTAAAATGGCCCCCACAGTCACCAGATCTCAACCCAATAGAGCATCTTTGGGATGTGGTGGAACAGGAGCTTCGTGCCCTGGATGTGCATCCCACAAATCTCCATCAACTGCAAGATGCTATCCTATCAATATGGGCCAACATTTCTAAAGAATGCTTTCAGCACCTTGATGAATCAATGCCACGTAGAATTAAGGCAGTTCTGAAGGCTGAAAGGGGTCAAACACAGTATTAGTATGCTGTTCCTAATAATCCTTTAGGTGAGTGTATATATATATATATATATATATATATATATATATATATTTATTTATTTATTTATATGACCTTTTACTAAAAGGAAAAAAAAATTGACTTGAAAATAAAGTCCAGTGGGCAAATATTACACAAACAGATATATTTTCTAATACCTTCTAATAAGATTTAAAGGCAAAATCTATTGGTTTGTAAAGTAGCACTCTTTTATGCAAATTTCAGGAAAGTGGAGTCCCGTTGTGCTTTCTGAAATTCATTTGACATTTTCCTTCATGATTTGAAACTTATCTGGCTCTTTATAATCTCCTCAAAACTAATCATATCATCACACAGCCCATCATGGCTTTCTCTATAGTAAAAGAATACTTTTACATATATTACATATAAAAAGAAAATAAAAAAAATATATATATATAAATATATATATATACATACATACATACATTGGCACACACCTGTCATATAGCTTCTGAAGACATTGATTTAACCACTGGAGTTATTTGGCTTACATTTTTGGTGAATTATGTGATTTTTGGAGCTTCAGAATTCTGGCACCCTTTCACTTGCATTGTATGGACCAACAGAGTAGAGATATTCTTCTAAAAATCTTAATTTGTATTCTGCTGAAGAAAGAAATTCATACACATTCGGGATTGCATATGCGTGAGTAAATAATTTAAAATTTGAAGAATTAACATTTTTGGATGAACTATCTCTTTAAAAGTATATTCCAGATTCAATAAAAGTTATGCTCAATCAACAGCATTTGTGGCATAATACTGATTACTACAAAATATAATTGGGACTCCCCCCAGTCCATAAAGGCTAAAATACACACTGTTTCAAAAGTGTAGCCACAACACGTAAACATTACACATGTTAAAATGATTTTAGTGTGATAAAATCACTTGGTAAACCCACATATCTGATTAGGTTGATTACATTACAACTGTACACAGAAAAAGTTATTTTGCAATTCTATCACACTAAAACCCATGTTAACATGTACAATGTTTACGTGTTGTGGCTATTCTTTTGAAACGATGTGTATTTGAATGTTTATGAAGTGGCCCCATTCACTCCCATTGTAAGTGGCTCAATGGAACTGCGATTTTTGCTTCTTTTTAAATAAAGGAGGAATGATCTTTTGTGGAAATTAACATTATGCCACAAATTCAGTCAAATAAGCTTAACTTGTTGAACCCAGAATATTAACAGTATTTACTGTATACATCATGGCAGTATTTGCACTGCCTTTAATTTATGCTCATTTTAATAAAAAAATAACAATGACACAAAAAAATATGCTCAATATGCTTTTAATATTGGTTATTTTTTTATTCTATTTTTGGGTGAAATATTACCTAGACGTGTTTTCGTGATATTCACCAAGTCAGCTAAATATAAGAGCAAAAAAAAAATAAAAAATGCAACGTGGTAAAAATTCCAAGACTTTTGGTTTGTGACAGATAAGATGCAGCAACATTCACTCCTATGAGGGAACAAAGGGAGGCTGAAGGACTGATTTGTGGTTCAAAGACAGCTGTAATGTTCTGTTATCTGTACATTTTAACTCCAGGCCTTTCAAGATGAATGATTAGACAATCGTGTGCTGCCGTTTATCCATCCATGTGCAACAGTGTGTGTGAGTGTGTGAGAGAGAGACAGAGACAGAGAGACAGAGAGAACATGAAACATTATCAGGCACGCTTTAGCTAGTCCTGTTATCACAATCTGACCAGCCTGCAACTAAATGTGCAATCAACATTTGTTTGTTTTGGCTTTACACGCTCATTCTGTCAAGCACAGCAAATACAGTCAACAGTTTCATCACAAACTCTAATTTCCAACAGAGATTTGGAAAATTAACACAGATCTGAGTACTCGGCTTTGCATTAACACTGACTAAAATGAAAAGAAAATAAACTATGGGAAAAGACAATGAAATAGCTTGAATTTAGCATTTTCAGAAGAAAACGAGCTATGCACTGATGTTTAAAACGTAAATAAATATGTTGTCCCAATCCCTTATGACATATTTTGTTCCGTGGAACACAAAAGTTGTTAAGCAGAATGTTAGCCTCAGTCACAATTCACTTTCATTACATCTTTTTTTTTTTCCATTCAATGATATTGAAATGTTACTGAGACTAACATTCTGCTTAACATCTTTTCCTTTAATGAGAGGGGTTAGGTGTCAAATCCCTAACCTGAACCTAACCTAACCATAACTTAACCATAAAAATTAGCAATAATAGCGATGATTGCCTTAGCAACATGACACACACAAAATATTTTTTGAATACCTCCGCTATTATTGCTGGAAGGCAACTACTAACTCCCGCAGCATCTATTTTGATATATCTGGGCTAAATATGTAACACTGCGTTCAAGTTTCCTCCAAATTCCAAGTGGAACACCGCAGTCATCCGCTACAGCTTTCCAAGGTGGATTTATGTCCAGAATGTCATAAATGTCAGAATGCCTTTTTCAAGTCAAGTTGTAAAGAGAAGTGGCGTAAAAGCATGCCTTTTCTCTCTCATATTTTCCCTTTTGTGGATTTGAAAGAGCAGGGGTGAAGTCTTAAGCCATTGGCATATACCGGGAGCAGCCAGAACATCTGCTTTAGCTTAAAGGAATCAAGAACTGCCCCATCCAGACTCTCATGCTTCTGACACACTCAACTCTAATATTCAAGAGCTCTCTGGGGTGTAGAAATAATGTCAAGGCCAATAGGGAGGGTGTCTAGTTCCGTCAGTCGTGCCGAACAAATCTTCAGATTCAGGATCATGCATACAAAAAAGCAAAGACTGACATTCTGTGTTTGTTTTCAAACCTTTCCTCTAAATGTCAGGAGAAATTAGTCTACGGTGGAGGCTAATGAAAACACACTATGGAAATCCACGTGTGTTAAAGCTGACCTCTGCACAGGCGGCGTAGCAAAAGCCTGAACTTGTGCATGTGGTTAAAAATTCCACTCAAGCTGAGGTTTAAATGCCTGGTTGTTTTTCGAAAGTGACGCGTGTCATTTGCAGATCATGTAGGATTACTGTCTATAGGGTTGGAGAATGACATGTCGACTACACAAAAAATAAAAACAATAACATTAGTTTTGTCCCAAAGAAATCACGTTTTCTCGTTCCATCAGGGAACCTCTTGTGCATACGCAAACACAAACAAAATTTTTTGGTTGCCAGAACATTTACAGAACTGAGCTTTAAGGTTCTGTTTTGGTTAGCCAGGAACCAAAAAAGGAAATACAACGTTTGTTTTAGGTTGTGCATAATGGTTCCCCTAATGTTCCCTTAACCTCTAAAATCCAGGAAACTTTCAGCAACAAAAATAATCAGTCAGGGTCTATTATTATTAGGTTGTAAGACAAAAACATCCCTGCAATGTTTTGGGAAGGTTAGTTTATGGTTAGTTTAAAAACGTTCCTAGTCAATAAATCTATTTTGTACAGATTTTAAATACGACATGTTTCATCCCTGGATGTATATAGTTTTTCCTGGAAAAGGTGGCATCCAAAATAATCTAACAAACATGGGGTGCAATCTATATACTAAAACACATCTGATAATCAATTTTGATGATTTATTGAAAAAAAGATGTGATTGTATACGTGTACACGTTCTGTGTTCACTGGGAACTACATGATAAAGTTAAATTATTACCAAAATGTTAAACTTTGTCCTTAAAGGGATAGTTCACCCAACAATGAACATTCGCTGAGCTCTGTAGGTCCAGTGGCCAGTACTTTGAAGGTCCAATAAGCATATAAAGGTAAACCATAAGACTACAGTGGTTAAATCCATATCTTCCGAAGCAAAGGAGAATTTATTCTAAAAAAGGACTTAAATATTGATATGTTTCTCACCTACACCTATCATATCGCTTCTGAAGACATAGATTTACTGTAACACTGGAGTCATATGGGTTACTTTTATAGATTTTAAATGGTTTTTGGACCTTCAAAGTTCTGGCCACCATTCGCTTGCATTATATGGCCTAAAGAGCTGAGATTTTCTTCTAAAAATCATTGTGTTCAGCAGAAGAAAGTCATACACATCTGGAATGGCATGAAATTATGAGAGAATTAAAATTTTGGGGTTGAACCATTCTGTTAACGATAGGGGACTTTTCATAAACATCAGCTTGGAGCAAGTTGACACATTTATAGAGGTACATTGTCACATAGGTTTTAAATGTTGTTGTTTTTTTTGTTTTGTTATACAATTTAATACATTATTTGTAGGCCAAGGCCTTTTCCTTTTTTAATAAATCTTTGTGCTTCTTTACAGTATTACTGTTTAAATTTAGCTAAAATGTCATTAAATAATAGGCTATTTACTGTCAGGTTCCCATTATGACAACTTATCCCATATAGAGTGACAACATGCTCTGCTATTGGGGCATGCTATCATAAATCATGTGCTATTGCAACTGCATTTTGTTCTGGGCAATAATGGTGAAAATTTTCAAAAGTTATTTTTTAAGTTGAGAGACTTAGTTGACTTAAGAGCAAAAAGTGTGACAACTAGCCCCGGTCTGCCCTATAATTGAGTGCTTTATAAGGGCCAATTACAGCTCCCAATAAAAAGAAAAAAAAAAGCTGCTTATCTGGCTGACTAGACAGGGTTCCTGCAAGCCTAATTGCAACACAGTGCCTTCAAGTCCAACTAGCCTGGTTAATGTATTCATGCTGGCCTCTGTATGAACAGAATTGATCGAGTGGAGGCAGAAAAAAAAACGGTGACCCAGTTTTCACCATGAAATGGGTTAACAGCAGCCATTTACAATCTCTAAACACATCTGTAAATAAATAAACCTGATGGAGATCAAAGTTAGGAGCAGGACAGGCCAAGGGTGTAATGATCATCATTTTGCCACAAATGCTGGCAATTGAACCTGGGATATTCCTTTAAAAACACTGCAATAACTTTAAGTTCCTTAGTTAGATACATCACCAGCAAAATCATCATGAATATTATGAGAGATATTCAATATATTACCTAGCACCACTGCTGAGCAAGACAGATACAATGGCAAAACATCATCTGTTCAAGCATTTCACCCTTTCCTGACCCAAGGCATAATGAGAATTAAAGCTTGAATGAGCTATTGGCCTGCCAGTGCACCCAAAACATCTACAACAATGGAGTAAACACACTTGCACAACTAACAGCTGGGTTTGGGCTTATAGCTTTGAGGTGTTCAGTAGCTCAGCTGGACACAGAGCCCAATTGTCCCAGAATTCCTCTAGGGTGATGGATTCAATTGCCAAATGAACCCTCCATGTGGGGAGAGCTTTCGGCCAATGAGGAGGGAGGCTGAAACCAAACACTGATGTCCAGATGGGAAATTGTGGTTAGTCTTCTCTCTGTACTTTAGTGGGATTCTCACAGGTAATGCCTGGTAGGCTTTCCTACATAAGGCCCATCGTGAGGGCAGAGGAAAAACACAGCTGTCCCTTTGATATAAGCTAGCTATCTACCCATCTATCTGCCCAACTACATTATCTTACCATCTATCTATCTATTAGGGATGTCATAAAATATCAATGTATCGATTAATGATCGGCATGTTATTATATCCATATATTTTTGTTGCATTGATATATTAAAATTAGCCAACATTTAAATTAGAAGCTTAATTTGTATGCTTTCCAACTTACTTAGTTGGCCTTTTGTTTAACAGTCTGGCTTAATAGCATTGGGAGACAACAAGAGGGTGATATAACATTTACTAAAGCCGGGTCGCAGTCACAATCAAACACACATGACAAGCTGATGCGGCACAGCAGATGGCAGTCCAAAATTACAAAGATTTTTCTACTTCTTCAAGAATTAACAAAAGTGAAATTGATGAGTTTGCAGGTTAGTGCAGGATGACACGATTTTCAGGGGGGACTAGATTTCTCAACACCAGCACAAATCTGTTTGTTTGTGTGTAGCTTGTTAGCCTGCTTAGCATTGCTTATTCTTCTATGCTCAGCATTTTATCCTTTTGCCATTTTACAGCGTACTTCATTTTTTCACGCACTTTTTTACTGTTTCAATTGCTTTTTAGTTTTTTCTTTTTTCTGCTTGTCTGTATCTCGCATTTCGACTTCGTGCATTCGTTTTCTCCTCTATGTCTTACACGTAAGAAATCTTCTTTTTTTCTGATTATCATTGGGATTTTAGTTGAAAAATAATCTACATCTTGGATTGCATTCATTTTGTCCTCTGGCCTCTATGTCTGTGCAGACTAAGAAAATGTTCCATGAATCGATTTAAAAATTATCGGCCGATTAATTGGTTATCTGCCTTTTCCACCACCTTAGTTATCGGTATCTGCAAAATCCACCATCGGTCGACTTCTATATAAATCTGAAAAAATCAAGATGTATCTTGATAATCACCTGTAAAATCCTCTGATTATCGATGTGCGAAAAGGCATCAATCCCAAGCTTACCAACTATTTATCTACCTATCTATCTATCTATCTGAAATTGGGGAAAAACTGACACTTCAGAAAATGGCAATATTTTTCCTCACAATACAGTGTCAATACTCTAAAAAGTAAAAAATCTATATTTTAATCAATATTTTTTTTTCACACAGAGATCACTTTTCCTATTTCTAGTAAAAGGAGATCGCACAAAAGTGACAGCATTACCCTGAATGTGCTGCAATCTATGTCAAATTTCTCATTCACATTTCATTACCTGAGTAACATGCATGTTTTATGCACATAACACTATTGCTAAAATATCTATTGCTAAAACCATGAGACAGATTGCAGCACAGTTCAAGTGATGCTTTCAATTTTGTGATCTATTGTGTTATTAGTGCCTAGTATTGTTTCACAGACAAAAAAAGCAGTGTGGTTTAGTGGCAAGCGCTATTTGAGGATGTCAAACGTATGTGACATGCAGCGTGTCCCATTTACACACAAGTATTTATAGCACCTTCGCTCATTATGCTAATACACCTCAGCACTAGCAACCACAACACTCTAGTCCAGACCAACAGGGCACAAGACAGAAACAAGTGTGAGGCCTTCTTCCTAAGTTAAAGGGATGGGTCTAGTTGACTTCAACAGAGACGTTAGGGAGAATGATAGCCTCAGTCACCATTCATTTAATGCCATGGAAAAAAGAATCAATAAATGGTGACACATGAACATCCGATTATGAGAGCAATACCCTCTACCCTAACAACTAATCATGTTTCTTGGGACTAGATCTAGTACTATGATTAAGGATGGGCTAAAGTATCCATTTGAAATGTAATATGCAATGATGATTTACCACAGCAGCTTTATTATTTACAAAATGTTCATCATTTTAGAATACCCTTGAGTGTTAAATCCATTTATAACCTAGTCTAAAAAGAGATCTTGATTCTTGTTGAAGTAGGCGTAGGCGATGACTGTTCCAAAATGCTGGTTGAATAAATCGTCTCTGGCTCACATTTCTTCCAAAGTATATGTGTGGCATGCAAGCATGAGACAGCAGAAGACACTCCATTAGGACCGAGACTTCCAGTCTTCATTGCAAGAGAGCGGGCTGCATTTATTCACTGTGGCACATGACTCTCAGAGGGCGAAGAGAGCCATTTCGCCACTCGCCCAAACAAAGGATAAGCATTACAGACTTTGTAGCAGTGTGGCACTTCAATTTTAATTTGCACCCTGAGAATGTCAAATAAGGACGCTAGTTGGACAGCTATCAGGGGGTCAAGAAGCAGTCCAAAATGTGGGCCAGTCTGTCTGCTTTGCGTTCGAACAGCCACAGGGATGGGCATAAACCCCCACCAACACAGATGCTTACGAACAGCCCATTGTCAATCCAGTGCTGGAATGCGACAAATCCGTGAAATAGCTTCCGCCATAAGACATATATGTGTCATTCAAACATTTTGACATTTCTTTTTATATCTATCAACAAAGGCTTCATTTGCTAAATTAAAGCATTTTAAAGGACAAAAGAAAGTTGCTGAACGTAAAACAAAGGGCCAGAAGCAAAGGAGGAAATCCCTGAATGCTCGTAAACTGTCGGATGCCGTTGTTGGAATGCTAAGCAGACCCCATTCAATCAGCGATGAGAAGGAGAAAATAGGAACTTGCCTCTCTGGACGAACTAACTTCAAATGATAAGAAGAAAGTGATTTATTGGATCATAAAATCCAGCAGAATCTCTCCACATTGAAGCAGAAGCCTTAATCTTTCAACAGAGCAACGGAAAAAGGAAACGGATACCATAAGGCAACATACGTTTAGAGAAATGGAACACTTTGCTATCATTTGTGCTGTCAACGATTGGGTGCACTTGATAAATCCAAAAAGGCTGCAAACAATGGATTTCAAACTATCAAAAAGATTTAAAGATTAAAAAATATCTTCATAAATATATAAATAAAAAGGGTCATTTACTCATGAAGAACAGGGTTTTGTGGCATCTTATACTCACTAACCTCCACTACACAGGTGAGCGAGTCTCGAATCAATTAATCTTGTCAAAACGAGTTCACACAGCAAGGAGAAGACATGCTAACAATCAGCAGGGTGTTAATTAGCTACTTAAAAGAACTGCATTAAGTACAGCAGAGAAAAAAGGGGGGCTGTGTTCACATAGAATCCCTGAGAGGGAATACTGCCCTAATCCTGGCCTTGCTGTGGGGTAAAAGTGATCTAGATAGCACACCAACTCCATGAGAAAGTGAGGCATCCGGCCTTGGCGAGATGTGTTAAAGAAGTGGCATATGGTGCAGTTGCTTTGACAACAGCGGTCAGGCGAGGCTACTAATGCTGTATCGCACTCCTGACAGCTTAGATAACAGCTAATAGCATCTCAGGTCCCTTTGCGGTTCACCCTTTTCCCCACGGACCGAGCAGAGAAAATCTGTCGAGACATGTACATGTGAGTGAAAGCCTGGAAAGAAAAACATGAAAAGCTTTCAGTGGCCAAATTAATTTGAAAAATGTAATTAAAGTATTAAAGGGATATTCAGAGTAATTTACAACTTAAAGGTGCACTCAGTAATTATTTCCTCATTAAAAAAGTTGAACTCCTAAAGAAAAGTATTGCAATTTTGATATATATGTAGGAAATCATGACCACTCACATTCAAATGAAGACTCCAGTCATATTAGTAACCTTATAAAAGCATGTTAGAATCACATGACCAGTTGAATACTACTCGCTTACTCTCAGTAAATGTCCTGTTATTTCACAATTTCACTCATTGATTGAAGTAATCATGGCTGACTGTGAATCCTACATTTCTACAATGGCATCTGAAACTAAAAACTGTTGATTTTAAATGATGCTGCATCCAAGCCTCTAGGTGTCAGTGTAAGTGCAAAATGACACAAAGACAAAAGTTACTGAGTGAATCTTTAATGGCTATGGAAAGCATCTGTTGATAAACACAGAAATTGTTTTTACCTAGGGATGGGAATCGTAAGGAATTAGGCCTTACCATTCTGGTTCTGATTCCAATTCCTTAACAGTTCCATTAAGAATTTTCACTTATGAAGAAGAAATATCTGGAATATGAAATTCAATACTGCCCTTAGCAGTCTGTTGCCAATCTGTTGATGGGATCTGCCTAAATGATGAAACTTCACTGGTCGTGCTACACTGGAGGACTCAAAAGAACTGCCTAAAAAGAGCAATTTTTTCAGGAATAAGACTACACTGTTCACGTTTTTGCACTGTAGATTAAAAAGAACAAGCTTATAAGAGCCATTTGTTCAGGAACTGGTCTACACTAGTCACGCTGTACGTTTTGCAATATGTATTCAAAACAACTGGTTCATAAGAGTCATACATTGTTCACACTGTAAGTTTCTTGCTGTAGATTCAAATCAACTGGTTTATAATACATGGGCATGGGCATTGGCATTTTGTTAATTTTTTCTACTCAAGTAGTCGAGTACTATGTGCATACTATGTACACTCACCATGCACTTTATTAAGAACACCTGTACACCTACTTATTCATGAGATTATCTAATCAGCTAACCATGTGACAGCAATGCAATGCCTAAAATCATGCAGATATGGGTCAGGAGCTTCAGTTAATGTTCACATCAACCATTAGAATGTGGGAAAACAGTGATCAGTTATTTTGACCGTGGCATGATGGTTGGTGCCAGACGGGCTAGTTTGAGTATATCTGTAACTGCTGATCTCCTAGGATTCACACCCACAACTGTTTACTCAGAATGGTGCCAAAAACAAAAAAACATCTAGAAAGTGGCAGTTCTGCAGATGGAAACGCCTTGTTGATGAGAGAGGTCAACGGAGAATGGCCAGACTGGATCCAGCAGGCAGAAAGTCTACAGTAACTCCGATAACCACGCTGTACAATTGTAGTGAGCAGAATAGCATCTCAGCAATGCACAACATGTTGAACTTTGAGGCGGATTGCCTATAACAGCAGAACACCACATCGGGGACTTTATTAGGACCATAGTGTCTGGCTGAACCGTGTATTTTGACATGTGGTTGGCATGACAGGAGACACCATAACCATCACATTTTAATATACGTTTAAGTAAAAAAAAAAAAAATGTAAGACCTTGTGTCCTGTTACATTCAGCTCTGCTCCATCTAGCTGTTCGAAAGGAAGAAGCCTGGTGTGTGTGCACGCTTCTCCAGAGTGTTGAGTGCTGTCACTACCCCAGAGAGAAAGTCATGTTGCGCTGATGATTTAGATTGGAAGGTACCACTGAAAATCATAATCTCGAAATGAAAAAATAAGCCTCATTTGAAAAGTTGGAGTACAATTATCACTGGATTTCAAATTAAGTGAAAAGTTCCATCATGCATGATCATTATCAGTCGTTTTCATGATCGATCATTGCTGTCACTACAGAGTACTCAAGTACTCGCTGCCCATCGCTATTTTATAAGAGTCATTTGTTTGGGAATTGGACTTCCCTGGTTGCACTATACGTTTTCCACTATGGGTTCAAAATAACCGGCTCATTAGATTCATTCGTTGGTGAATCATACTACACTGTCATACACTGGTAATACATTTCACACTGTAGATTCAAAAGAACCATCTCATAAGAGTATTTCATTTGATAATCGGACTATAATGGTCAAGCTAAACATGTTTTACGCTGTATATTCAAAAGAACCAGCTTAAAGGAGTCATTTGTTCAAGAATCAGACCACACTAGTTGCACTGTGTTCCACGCAGGAGATAAAAAAAAAACTGGCTCATAAGAGTCTTTTGTTCGGGAATCGGACTAATCTTATAAATTCAGAAGAGAAGCAGCACTGCCGCTGAATAGTGCTACAGTGTTTTAGTACAGTGTTGCGTCCACATCGGCAGAGAAATTCATGTTCAAATCATGAAAAGCATACTGTAACTGTTCCATTTTTTTTTATTTTTTTTTTATGTTAACAGTTCAGAATAACAACTGGTTGCTGGTTCACAAACCTATTTTGACTCATACAGTTCTTTGGTCTTAATTACAAACTGAACAAAGTAATCTTCTGTAGCATGCAATTGAGTTGAATGTTTTAAAAGCAGAATTGTGAAGCTTGTATTTTCTTAAAAGACTTAAAAGTATTCTGTAGTAAATAAAAAAGTTTTGATTTTAACAATAACGTTTTCTAATAAAACAAATTTGATAATTTAGACCTATTCACGATTCCGCCCTCTTGCCCTCTAGGTTCTATTTTAATTGTAGTTCTATAATCATGTTTCTCAGTCATTAGTAGCAGTTGAAATAACGAAATAACCTGGAATAGACAGACAGCTGGCAAACACATTTTGTATAATTGTTTCAGAATTTATGTTATAGTGTAGCAAAGCTGCCTTTACTAAAATCACAGCACATCATCTCTCAGAAGTGGTTTAACACCAAAGTCAGGGTGAGTCGAGATCAGACAACCATCTGATTGGAGCAAAAGCACGCAGTGGGATACTGAAAACTCCACAGGTCTTCAATAATGAAAAATATCTTAATGAGGAATCGCTTTGTGGGTGTGAAGAACAAGGAATAGCTGCTGATATCTTGCCATTCCATGTCTAAACATTTGTTTATATGTGAGATCTAGGTCTGCAACTGGTTTTTCATCCTCGAATACACTTTCAGACCAATTACAAACAACAAAACCTCTATATGAGCACACACAACAAATAAAAGGGTCTTAAATGGTTTTCTTTTTTAATTTAAGGTGCAATACGAAATCTCATTAAGCTTAGGCTAATTCAATTAACACCTTATTTGTAGAATTTATTTTTAGGAAGACTAGCTAAATTGACCTTACCACAGAAATGATGACCATCAATGGTCTTGCCTGTGCTTGTATGTCATTGCACTCTAAATAAAAGGGCAAGTACAAAAAGGGGTTTAAATCTGGACCTTCAACAAATAATGGACACATTTTTCCATTTGGCTTATATATACTGGTGGCCCAAGGTTTGGAAAAATGTACAGATTTTGCTCTTATGGAAATAAATTTGTACTTTTATTCACCAAAGTGACATTCAACTGATCACAATGTATAGTCATGACATTAATAACGTGAAAAATTACAATTACAGTTTGAAAACAATGTTCAGAACTTCTTAAACAACTTCAAAGAGTTCTCATCAAAAAATCCTCCACGTGCAGCAATGACAGCTTTGCAGATCCTTTGCATTCTCTCAGTTTGTCCAGATACTCAGGTGACTTTTCACCCCACACTTCCTGTAGTACTTGCCACAGATGTGTCTGTCTTGTTGGGCACTTCTCACACACCTTACAGTCTAGCTGATCCCACAAAATCTCAATGGGTTTAAGATCCATAACACTCTTTTCCAATTATCTGTTGTCCAATGTCTGTGTTTCTTTGCCACCTCTAAACTTTTCATTTTGTTTTTCTGTTTCAAAAGTGCCTTTTTCTTGCAATTCTTCCCATAAGGCCTCCTGAGTCTTCTTTACTGTTGTACATGAAACTGGTGCTGTCATTCTGTCCTTGTTAGAGCCAGTTGTCCTTTGTCTTTGAAGACTGTAGTGTATGCCTTTGTATGAAATCTTCAGTGTTTAGGTCATTTCAAGCATTGTATAGCCTTCATTCCTCAAAACAATGATTGACTGATGAGTTTCTAGAGAAAGCTGATTCTTTTTTGCCATTTCTGACCTAATATTGACCTTAATACATGCCAGTCTATTGCATACAGTGTCAACTCAAAAACTGTGTTTGATATAATGGTATGTAGTGATTTTCTAGTACCAAATTAGCAATTTAGCATGATTACTCAAGGATAAGGTGTTGGAGTGATGGCTTTTCAAATAGTGATGGTGTTGTTTTTTACATCAGTAATGACCTGACTATAATTTGTGATCAGTTGAATGCCACATTGGTGAACTAAAGCACCTCCCGAAATAGCAAAATCTGTACATTATTCTAAACTTTTGGCCGCCGGTTTATGTTCTGTTCGAATTAGGTATAAACTGCCCTTTTTTGCCTTCAGATATTCCTAAAGGTTACTTAAATTATTAAGAGCCAAAATAAAATGAAAACTGTGTAGAGTGGGAAACAAGCCTATCACAGTTAACATATAAACTGTAACATATAAACAAAGTATCACAGTTACTGTTACTGCTGTCAAATCGTAATCTATATTGGCAAAGATGTGTATTTGAAAACCTTTATTTTGGCACGTACCAAATAAATGTGTGTGTGATTCAGTTCGCCAGTTGTGTGTATAAATTTGCTGAATTGCTTGCGTTTTTAGTGACACATATCTGATTCGATTGTCTAGATGTAGAACGTAGGCTAAATATCGAAAATTACTCAAATGTTTATCATTAATTTCAAAAAACGTTTTCAATAAATATTGGTATCAGTTTATTATCCAGTCCTAGAGACAAATATCGTTAATTTTGTTTCGGCAGCACAAAAATTTGCCTGGGCAGCCGCCGAAAATTTTAATTGCAGGAAAAACCCTGTTTTTAAATCAGTTCCTAACCCCTCCAACCACCTGGCTTCATTCAACACCCATTTTTTAAATTCACTCGATTTCAGATGGATAGCATCAAGGTTTTTCTCTGTGCGGTGCGTGTACAGTCTTTAAAATTCCTCCTTTTGTGTTCCAGTGGAAAAAAGCATACAACTCGTACAACCTGAGAACAACATGCAACAACATGAAATTATGACAGAATTGTCGTTTTTGGGTGAATTATCATTTTAAGGGTGATAAACTGAAAAGGATGCAGGAAAGACAAATGATAGTTGAGCAAGAGGTTTGACAGAAACAGAGATGGATGGGAGCAAAGGGAGGCCAGAAATGGGAAAATATTAAGAGCATCCAGGGAATGTAATGTGAAATGAGGAAAGAATTCAAAAGCCAGTATAGAAGAGAGACTGTTGAGAAAGACTCTATGCTCCTGTTTTTGGCTTGCTCGCTTACTGTCTAATATGATGTGGGGGATGTCAACAGAAGGTGGTTGGTTGGGTGTCACACTGCCTCTCAAAGCTGTATCTATAGCGCTGTCTGGGCCAGACACTAACAGCACTGCTGCCTGCCAAGAGCACAGATAACGGCCTTCTCTTCACATCTGTCTCTCCCTCATACACGATCCCTATTCGCACAGAAGCTTTCACTCTGCATTAATGAGGCATTCATAACCACACTTAATTACATCCACGTTCCAGCCGCAGAGGGTGTTTTAATAATCTCCCTGTTTGCACCCTGAACACGAGGTCAAAGGTCAGAGGGATTATGAGGTCAGGGAGTGTGCCTATCTTAGGATCAATAACAGGATTTCTGGAAAGCACCAGGCTTCGGTTTCAAAGGAAGGGGAGGATTTCAGGTTTCAGAACGGATCTGTTCTTTGCAAGCAAGGCCATTTCTATAGCCTGTCTTTGTTTGACTATTTTATGTATGTATCCATTACATTCATTCAAAATTGACCCTCTTTACATGTTCCTGGTCTTATGGTGCACAACTCACCAGTACATATTATTCCAAAGAATATTGGTAATTTTGGTGTTTGCAATCAAAATGTGATTGTTCAGCCTATAAAATGACTTTGCTTTTTCGAACAAGTCTGTGCAATTGATTTCTTATATAACTGAATTTCAATAATTACAAACTCAATTATGGTTCAAATTAAGTCATGTCTACCAGGCTCAAGACACAATAACCTTCAATGCAATCATCTGAGCACCATCAGAGCAAGTTTGGATGAGCTCCAACAGAATTCACACTTTTATGGGTATTAAAGATGTCAAAACTACACACATTACATGATATGTCTTCTAAAGCGATGCAATCACTGGGGTGAGAAACAAATACATCTTTTAATCCTTTACTATAAATCTCCACTTTCACTTTCAGAACATGAAATGATGTGAAAGTGGAGATTTATAGTAAAAAAGGACTTAAATATTGATCAGTTTCTCACAAACATATATCTTATCGCTTCTGAAGACAAGGATTTAAACACTGAAGGTTTATGGATTACTTTTATTCTAGCCTTTGAAAATCCCAGGAGATCAGCTGTTACAGAAATACTCAAACCAGCCCATCTGGCACTAACAATCATACCATGGTCCAAATCACTGAGATCACAGATTATTCCCTATTCTGATGGATGATGTGCACATTAACTGAAGGTCCTGACCCGTATCTGCATGATTTATCCACTGCACTACTGCCACATGATTGGCTGATTAGATAATCGCATGGATGATAGCTTGGATGATAGTTGATAGTTAGTATTTGTGTAACTGCTGAACTCCTGGGATTTTCGAAGGCTAGAATAAAAGTAATCCATAAACCTTCAATGTTTACTACAATTTACTCTTAATGGTGCCAAAAACAAAAAAACATCCAGTGAGTGTGGAGAATGAGAGGTCAACTGAGAATGGCCAGACTGGTTTGAACTGACAAAGTCTATGATAATGCAGATACTGTTCTGCTCTGTACACACAATTGTTTGAGAAAAAAAGCATCTCAGAATGCTGTTCTGAGATGCAGGTTGGTGCTGTTTTGGCAGCACTAGGGGGACCTACATAATATAAGGCAAGTGGTTTTAGTGTTGTGGGTGATCGATGTATGATGTTTTCCTTGTGAATTACATAGTTTTTTGAAAATGTACAGTAATTTCAAATCAGATGATTGCAACACGCTCCAAAACAGTTTGGACAGTCAAGTGTGTTTACCAATGTGAAACATCACCATTTCTTATAAAAACATTTATTATGCATTTAGGCACTGAAAACACAAGTTTAAGTTTAAAACGTGGAATTTCCACCCATTCATCCATTATGCAGATCTTCTGCTGCACAATTGTACGGGGTCTTCATTGCCATATTGTACGCTTCATAATGCACCACACATTCTCAATTGGAGATGGTCAGGACTGCAGGCAGGCCAATCTAGCACCCGCACGCTCTGCTTATTCAGCCTATATGTGGTTTGATGTTGTCGTGCTGAAAATTCCAGGACGTCCCTGGAAAGGACGGTGCTGGATGGCAGTATATGCTGCTCCAAAATTAGTACATATCTATCTGCATTAATGGTGCCCTCACAGATGTGCGAGTTACCCATGCCATTGGCACTGGCACACCCCTGGCCCATACAGTAACGGAAACAGATCGCAAACATGATCTGCTATTCTCTCTGGCACATGCATGCAATTCCCTCGATTTTGCGGAGCGTAGACCTCAAAACTGATATGACCAATTTAAATTCTAGTGAGACTTTTCTAGTTTAAAGCATTACGGAGGAAGTCAAGTCAAACCTCTCAAACAGTAGGCAGTCCTGACATGCCAAACAGCACTGAGGGGGAAAAGATCAACACTGTGCTAAGTGCTCATTTATCTATTTACCTTTACAAACTTGTTTCACAATTTCACATGAGTAAAATGAACTGTTATATTTTGACAAAATGTTATAGTTTCATATGAAATAATCTAAAGGTAGAATCTATTAGGCCTAATTTTCTATCAACAGTGGCAGTTGTAGTTAAAGTTTCAAGACGTGTTTCAGCTAGTATTTATTTTTTCATAAATACTATAATTTCTTATTATTATTACTATTATTCAAGATTTAAAAAAAACATTGTCAATGCAAAAAACCTAATGTTCTATAAATGGGCTTAATTTTCTGCATGTAAATTTTTATTTGGTTTTAATTATGTTTTGATATCTTTTGATTCAGAGCATGTTCTTAACAGGTTTCGTGAGATTCAACCTTGCATGGAAAGGAGTAAAAATTCCTCAACAGACGTTCAAAAATAGGTTAAATATGCAACAAAAAAAAAATGCTTCCAGCTTAACATGAGGCATGATTTTTTTTTTTTTAGCTTAAATGAGGGGGCGCAATTTGAGCGTTTCTAAAATGTCTTGACACAAGGGAGACTGATTCACTGAAAACAGTCAGAGACAGCTGAAATCAACTCAAAAGTTAGTCATATTCCACCCTCAATCTATTTCAAGCTCTAAGTTAATCACATTTGTCTTGCAAAATGAAGACGGCAAAGGAAGCAATGCACAACAAATGAGTATATTTCCAACCATTCAGCGTCTACGTTGTTTCCTCAAATGCCAAGGCTGTCAAAATCACTATTATGCCTAAAAATATTCTTCCTAGTTCCTGTTAGGCAGGTAGAAACCAGCTAGAAAGTCACAAAGGGGCCATTTAGAGAGTTACATGACTTGGATTTAAATAGCTTGTCTTGATTTAATTAGCGGTAATTAATCCAACTGAGGGCTAATTGGTGTTTTACTGCAGCGACTGCAGGAGTTCATTCATATTTCATCAGTGGCTGAAACTCATTCTAAACTACTCTACATAGGAGAATCACTTTCCAGCCTCCAATTAAACACAGAAATATGAATTTTTGTTTCTGCATGGGATCAAACGGAAAAATATAAAACCACTGGAGGTAAAAGCACAAAATCCCTTTGGGAAGTCTCACTTTTGGGAAATCTCACTTTCAAGTAATAAATGTAAAGCGAAATGACAAAATCCTTTGAGACATCACCATAATTAAAGACAAGATCCTACTAGAGAATACATTTGATTTAGGTCTAACAAGCATTCTTTTGCCCACTGGCTGCAATATCTGATCTTTGAATAAGTTTACTATGATAAATTCCATTGAACTATCTGCCAAAGATTCAACAGGAAAGACAGTTCACATAGACAGCATACAGACCATCTTAACCTGATAACCAACCTCACCAAGGGTAAAAACATACAGTTGAAGTCAGAAGTTTTGTCAGAATAATAGCACAGAAAATTATATATAACAGCTATTATTTCTATCATCACATCCCCAGTGGGTCAGATGTTTACACACACTTTGTTAGTATTTGGTAGAAATGCCTTTAAATTGTTTAACTTGGGTCAAACTGGTGTAAATGAGTCAGGTTTGTTGGCATCCTTGTTCATAGTTTTTTCAGTCCTGCCCACAAATTGTCTATCGGACTGAAGTCAGGGCTTTGTGATGGCCACTCCAATACCTTGACTTTGTTATCCTTAAGCCATTTTGCCACAACTTTGGAGATATTCTTGGGGTCATTGTCCATTTGGAAGACCCATTTGCGACTGAACTTTAAATTACTGGCTGATGTCTTGGACTGTTGCTTCAATACAACCACATAATTTTCCTTCCTCATGACGACATCTATTTTGAAAAAGTGCACCAGTCCCTCCTGCAGCAAAGCACCCCCACAACATGATGCTGCCACCCCAATGCTTCACGGCTGGGATGGTATTCTTCGGGTTGCAAGCCTCACCCTTTCTTCTCCAAACATAACGATGGTCAATGTGGCCAAACAGTTCAATTTTTTTTTTTATGGCAGTTTCAGAGCAGAGGCTTCTTCCTTGCTGAGCAGCCTTTCAGGTTATGTCGATATAGAACTCATTTTACTGTGGATATAGATACTTGTCTACCCGTTTCATCCAGCATTTTCACAAGGTCCTTTGCTGTTGTTCTGGGATTTATTTGCACTTTTCGCACAAACTACATTCATCTCTAGGAGACAGAATGCGTCTCCTTCCTGAACGATATAATGGATGCATGGTCACATGTTTATACTTGCATACTATTGTTTGTACAGATGAACGTGGTATTTTCAGGCATTTGGAAATTGCTCCCAAGGATGAACCAGACATGTGGAGGTCCACAATATTTTTCTGTTTGAAGGTAGGCATTCAAATACATCCAATTCAGTACACCTCCTTTCAGAAGCTAATTAGCTAATTGTCTAAAGGCTTGGCATCTTTTTCTGGAATTTCCCAAGCTGCTGAAATGCACAGTTAAATTTGTGTATGTAAACTTCTGACATTGATATAGTCTATTAAAAGTGAAACAATCTGTAAACAATTGTTGGGAAAAATACTTGTGTCATGCACAACGTAGATGTCCTAAATTACTTGCCAAAACTATAGTTTGTACGTAAATTTGTACGTAAATTTCCGATTTCAATTGTAAATGGAATAATTGTCTATGCTCTGAATGAAACAGTAGCTTACTACTTAATGAACTCATTGAATATTTGGAAAATCTGTTCGGTCAACTGAGTAAGTCATACAATACTGAAAATGTGCATATGTGCATATTGCACATGTAAAATATATACATGCTACATACGGCAGAAATAGTAAGAGTAGTACGAATTTGTATAAATCTTGATGAAACAACCAAATTTTCACTTGACTTAACCTAACCTCACCAAATGTCACCAATCCAGTATGAACAGCATGCATTACTTTCAATCAAGTAGGCAAGATATATATAAAAAAAAAAAAAAAAAAAAAAAACACTGATTCAGCTAAGGAACCATTTATACGAAGTTAAACCGACTAATTTAAAAAGCTGACACACACACATCAACCATGGATACGAAGCACCACATGCACCTGATAACATAAGCATCTAACAAGACACTTTACAGATGAGCAATACTTCATAAAAATAACAGATCATGCATATAACACATAAACACACATACTCTGATGTTTCATAATATCTATGAATAATATTATAATCACAACCGCATTCTCGTAGGATTCAAATTTTACATACTTTTTCTTTATTATTAAGCTTTTTTATATATATATACCGAGTCAAATATCTCTAATTCTGACAGATGCTGAACTGAGGAAAAGGCTGTTTGAATGCTATCATGATAAATGCATTAGAGAAAAACAGACCAGCAGTCATTACACATCATACAGGATGTACATGTGATAGTTTGTTTAACATGCACACTGTCATCACAAAACAAACACAAACATACAATCAATTACACAAATAAAGTGCCACAACACTTATGTTTCAGTGTCAAATAATTGTAAACAAAATCAAATACAGCATAGAGTCAACAAAGCAGACTTTTCGTTATGAATAAAAACAAACACTGTATAATCGGCTGCCGCTGAATTCAATAGTCACACACACTCAAGAGTCTCGTATTGAAATAAACAGCAAACTTACCGACTCCGTATTTCTCATGTTCTGTTGGTATCCACATATTCATGGTGTTTGTGTTGAAAAGAGCGTTAAAACCAGCGCAATGTACAGTATCGGTGTTAAATCACACATGGCTCCAGTTTTGGATCATCCTCTTGCACAGAGTCATTGTTCAGATTGCTCGAGCGACCGAGTGAACCGCTCTGCAGCACGAGAGGGGAATGCGCGCTCACACATGCCAGCGCGCGGCCAGGGTGCCAATGCCAGGGAGCATGATGGGAAATGTTGTTTTGTAACGTAGATGGAAAAGTAACAACGGTGGCTAAGCTTTCATATTGAAATGATGACATTTGACCTGCTCTTTCATTTTGAGTCACTTTGACCAAGAAAAACATGGTTTAAATGTATACAGTCAAATATTTGTCAACTGATGATAAAGAAAATATTATATATTGGATTATCAACTTAATAGCTAATTAATTCAAAACAGAGACTTTCCTTTTTTTTAAGTGTATAAAGGTGTAAATGTGTTTCTGGGTAATAGTGAATCTTCTTTTTTTAGGAGTAGAGGGCATATTCCCGTCCTACCCACCAGATGGGTAGTCACATTATTTCAGTGGAACTGAATTTTGCAGAACTTCAGCATTTAACCGCTTTACATAATCCTCTTTCCGTTTGTCTCCAAGAGACATGCTTATCACCAAACAGCACTTTTTCTCTGAAACAATTTATAAGTTTTGGCCCAAACATTCATCGTCCGGCTGGTGGGGTGGCCATCTTTTTAAGACAGGATATAATTCACAGTCAGATCACAATAGACACCCACCTACAAGCAATGGCCTTACGTATAACTCTCCATAAAACTATTACTTTGTGCTCCATTTATATACCTCCTGATGTTACCTTGACCTTACAAGACTTGAACAAATTGGCTGATGAGTTACCACCCCCTTTCATCATTATGGTTGACATTAACAGTTATAGTCCATTATGGGGAGGAAGCCACACTAATGTGAAGGGCAAATGAGTTGAAGATTTTATTAGAAATAACGCTCTATGCCTCTTCAATTATGGTTCAAATACTTACTTACACCGGTATATGGAACATATTCTGCCATTGACTTGGCAATATGCAAACCCGAGTTATTGCTTGACTTCTCATGGAAAACCTGGGATGACCTAAGTGGAAGTGACCACTTCTCTTTGATACTCACCTCTACAAGACTAGACATCCAACAAAGAACCCCAGGATGGCAACTGAAAAAAAGCCAATTGGTACATGTTTCAAACCATGTGCTATGATAAATTTAACATGAGTATTAAAAATAACCATGACCAAGGAAAAAGCTTTACGGACACCTTAACTGAAATAGCAAATTAAACTAATCCTAAGACATCATCAAAGCCACATTGTAAGTCTAACATATGTTCAACAACAACTGTAAAAAGGCTATCAAATCCCGGAAAAAAGCAGAGAAGCTCTTCAACAAACATCCAACAACAGAGAATCATACAAAACTAAAAAGGTGTCAAGCACAAGCACAAACAATCATTAATGAGACAAAAAGACAGCTGGAGAATTTTGGATACACCATCCAAAAAGATCTGGGATTTGATTGAAAAGATGGAAAATAGGGGAGGTGGTCCACAAGTTCAACATATTAAACATAAAGGCACCCTATTAACTACAAAACAGGAAATAGCAAATATAAAATATATTTTGAGAAGAACTCCTCACTAGAAAACTGTCGACATAATTTCAATTCAATAATGATACAACAAGAACAGAAACTCCTTGATTTCTCCTCAAACAATATGAAACCATATAATCAGCTTTCGAGAGCTTTAAAGCATGCTCATAATACAGCAGTTGGACCAGACAAAACTCATTATGAATTTTAGAAGCATCTGGCCTGTACAGTATCCTTCTGGAAATTTTTAATACCATCTGGAGAACAGAAACTTTTCCTTCATCCTGGCAAGTACCATTCTGATGCTAACAATTATAGCCCAATAGCACTGACCAGCTGCCTCTGTAAAACTATGGAGAGAATGGTCAATGACAGTCTAGTGTGGATACTAGAGTCTGAACACAAGATCAGTAAATACCAGTGTGGGTTTAGAAAAGGAAAAAGCACATTGGATCACCTCATTAGACTGGAATCATTTGTACGGGACAGCTTTATCAAAAAAGAACATGCTGTAGCTGTTTTCTTCGTCCTGGAGAAGGCTTATGATACCACTTGGAGATATGGCATCCTTAAAGATCTATATGAATTCAGTCTTCCAGGCAAATTACCCAATGTCCTGTCCAATAGGCGTTTCCGTGTTCAGATAGGAACAACCCTGTCAAATTCACATATTTAAGAACTAGAGGTCCCTCAAAGAAGCATTCTCTCTGTTACTCTTTTCAGTATCAAAATTAATAGTATAGCAAATGTTATAATGCACAATATTTTTAGCATTTTATATGTTGATGATCCATGAATTTGTTACAGAGGAAAAAATATGAATGTAATTGAACGACAAGTAAAATTATGCATAACTAAGATAAATAAATGGTCAATCATAAATGGATTTAACTTTTTAAAACAAAGACTGTTTGTATGCACTTTTGCGGTCTCTTCATCCTGACCCAGAGTTTTTTTGGAAGGAGAACCCATCAAAGTTGTCAAAGAACTTAAATATTTAGGACTTGTGTTCGATAACAAACTCACCTTTATTCCACTCATGAGAAACCTGAGGAAAAAGTGTTTCAAGACATTGAATATTATAAAAGTGCTGGCAAAAACAAAATGGGGTGCTGACTTCACTGTACTTTTACGACTTACAGAGTGCTAGTCAGATCCCGACCATGAATGCTTTGTATATTGCTCAGCAAGAAAGTCCTACATTCAAGTTCTGGACACCTTACATCACCAAGGACTTGGACTCGCTTTAAGAGCATTCAGAACCTCTCCTGTTCAGAGTCATTACACAGAAGCCAGAGAACCTTCATTCCAGAACAGATGTTTGAAGTTGGTACTACAATATGCAGTGAAACTTAAGGCAAACCAAAGCATTCCAGCCTACCAGACAGTTTTTCATCCCAAATGATCTTACTTACAGAAAGTCAGACCCAGATATATCAGACCTTTTGGAATGAGGATGAAACCTTACCTAGAAAACAAGTTTATCAATCCCTATACCACGTGGGATCTGAAAAGGCCAAATATTTTTGACAATGACCCAGCACAAAAAGACAGAGACACACCTTAATTAATACCACCAGCCATTTTTAGATATAAGATGTGCCTTTCCTCTCCATAAACCTGTTTTCACTGATGATCAAAGCAGATAATAAAGTTTTGGCTGCAACAGTTTTCGGAGATCAACATTATGGAATCCGTATTCCTGGACAATGCTCCATTTTGAAGCTCGTGTGCAGCTTTTAGCCCTGGAAAATTTAAAGAATGAACAAGGATGAAATGTTTTAATCTTCACAGACTCAAAATCATGCCTTCAAGCTTTGGAATCTGTAAAGCTTGATCACCCCGTTATTTTGAATATTTTAACTAAAGTAGACAACTTACAGAAAGAAAACGTCAGTATCTTTTGCTGCTGGTTCCCAGGACATTTTGGAATGTCAGGCAATGAGAAAGCAGATATCGCAGCTAAAGAAGCCATTTCTCTAGAAACCCCAGAGTGTAGTATTCCACCCACAGACAGGGATGGATTACCGAATCGACCAATGGAGCCAGTGCCCAGGGGCCCTTGACTGCCCAGGGGGGCCCTGGGTTTAAGGTTGCGTGATCCAGTTTGGCGATCCCTCTGCTCGCAAACCAATCAACAGTGAAAATGAAAACAACCCCCCCACCCGCCACTGGGCATGAAAACACTACACTCCACTAACTTTTGGAGGGGGGCCCTTGGATATAATTGGCCCAGGGGCCTTTGCAAGTCATAATTGGTCCATGCCCACAGACATAAACCCTTACTAAAATCTTATATCTCTAACAAGTGGCAGATAGAATGGGACGAATGTAAAAACATTAAGCTTTATGAAATAAATCCCAGTATAACTAATAATGTTTTCTCTGACTTTGAAATTAGGCATGATCAAATTGTATATACCAGGTGTCGAATAGGTCACTCTAGACTAAGACATGGATTTTTATTAAAAGGTGAAGAACCTCTTTGTGAAGTCTTTCCTGTCAGACTATGCTGACTATTAAGCATTTTATTGGATTGCTTTTAATACTACAGTATTAGACAAAGGTTTTACTCAGAAACAAGCTTATCGAACATTTTTTTAAATGTATCACCTAAAAAGAGATTCTGTCTAACATAAAACAAATATTCCTTAATTAATTTGTATATTTTTGATACTTAATCAGTTCGCACCATGTGGATAGCCTTGTTGCTGACATGGCACTAAAAATAAACAAATGTTCTGTTCATTAGTTACCTGATTGTCAACTATCTGTTCTGGATATACAAGATAAGTGACTTTGTGAAACCTGAGTTTACTGCATATTTACTCACCAGTTTGAAACTTGCCTGTCATACAATGAACCTATCTGAATGTGTTGGAAACATGACTTTGAGATCTCTGAATGTACTTTATGTCTTGATATACAAACCTGCTCCTAAGTTTATGAAAGTGACTCACCTATGACCCTTTATGAAGTTTAAGTTTCCTCTTTGGGCACATGTTGGTAAACATTTGTGGATCTCTGGACCTTCAGCCTTAGTTCACTGTATGACCTGAATACTCACCTCACACTGCTCACCTGCTTTTCCTGTGTTCAGTGCAATAAACTCCCACATCTGGATTCATCTCAGCTCCTGAGTTGGCATGTCATTACAGCAGTTAGGTTCTATATATTAACATTATGTAATGCATTTGCTATTATAAACTAACTATAAACAATAATTTTGGTGTTAATGAATACAACCTTTAACGTAAAAAACATATTATTATAGGAAGCAATTAACATTTACCAGTATTAATAGATGTCATTAAACTGTTGTTCACTGTAAGTTAATGGTATCTGTTACTAATGTTAACTAATACAACCTACTTGTAGAGTGTTGCCAAATAATGATTCTTTCCAAACAGTTTTTCATTTTAATTTTGAGATTTTATTTTCTTATCTAGATAAAATATCTTTATATAAAATTTGAGACAGTGTTGCTGTGTCGGGCCTAGCCTAATCCACGATTTCCTTCACAAACTAAGCAAATAGAATTAACTAAAAGTCACTTTATGCAGACACTTACATGAGGGAATATAGATGTAAAAAAAAAACCTGCATGAAGTCTGTCATAGCATCATCATCAATAAAAGAGCAGTAACCTTCCTAACAAAAACTCATGCAACCATGATCCTTCATTAATAAAGCATTGTGTCTATTTTTAATTCAAGGGACAGAAACAATCTTCACTGAGAAGATCATGAGGTCATGAGGTGGGGCCCATTTTTGACTTCACATCCTTCCATCTATGCTCACAGCTGTCAGATGGTGATAGACGCTATGCATGCTGAGCTATAAAGGAAGCAAGACTGAATTTCACTTTTGAAATTAATTTTCAGCTTCGTCTGAACAGATCAATTGACTCATTTGTGGGTCATCGTAAGCAAAGATTTTTTATACAGGAAACAGAGGTGCATTTTAGTATGGGATTAGTGCAGATAATTACATTTACAAGATTCAGATAAGATCTGCAGAATCAGTGCTCACTTACCAGAACCCTCCTACCCGTACTCTTTCTAAAGTGGCATTCAACTGATCACAAAGTATAGTCAGGACATTACTGATGTAAAACAACACCATCACTATTTGGAAAAAATTTTTTTATCAAATCTAGACAGGCCCCATTTCCAGCAGCCATCACTCCAACACCTTATCCTTGAGTAATCATGTTAAATTGCTAATTTGGTACTAGAAAATCACTTGCCATTATTTCAGACACAGTTGAAAGCTATTTGTTTCGATAATTGAAGCTAAACATTGTCTGTGTTTGTTTTTGAGTTGCCACAGTATGCAAAATGCTTTCTCTAGAAACTCATCAGTCAATCCTTGTTTTGAGGAACGAAGGCTATACAACACTTGAAATTGCAAAAAAAAAAACTGAAGATTTCATACAAAGGTGTAACTACAGTCTTCAAAGACAAAGGACAACTGGCACTAACAAGGACAGAAAGAGATGTGGAGGGCAGATGTAAAACTAAACAAGAGGATAAGTACATCAGAGTCTCTAGTTTGAGAAATAGACGCCTCACATGTCCTCCGCTGACAGCTTCATTGAATTCTACTCGCTCAACACCAGTTTCATGTACAACAGTAAAGAGAAGACTCAGACAGACACATCTATGGCAAGTGCTACAGGAAGTGTGGGGTGAAATGTCACCTGAGAATCTGGACAAACTGACAGATAGAATGCAGAGGATCTGCAAAGCTGTCACTGATGCACGTGGAGGATTTTTTGATAAGAACTCTTTGAAGTAGTTTAAGAAGTTCAGAATTTTATTTTTTTATTTTAATAGTAATTTTTCATGTTATTAATATCCTGACTATACATTGTGATCAGTTGAATGTACTTTGGTGAATAAAAGTACCAATTTCTTTCCATAAGAGCAAAATCTGAACAATATTCCAAACTTTGATCACTAGTGTACATATAATACTTCACATACTATTTTTATTCTTAATTTAAGATATTGTATTATGAATACAATTTTGTTACAAAATCCTTTAATTTAGGAAAAAATATTTAATTATTCTACATTTGTGAATATAAATAATTTATAGTAATTCTGGTGTGAAGTATAAATAATTTTGTAGTAGTAAAGAAAGTAATGAGCAGTGAGGAAAGATAATTTTTTAAAGAACATTTTCATTACATTTGGGTGATTGTCATGAAACATGTTAAGAAAATTACGTCCTATTTTACTCCAAAATCAAAAGAAACAAATTCATTTTGCATAGAAAATGAAGCAACATAAATATTTTTTGTATAGAAAATTAAGAAACATTTAAAAAGTGTTTTCATTACCAGACATGTAGATACGAGACTGTCCTCAGGACTTGTTGGTAGATACTGTTCACGCAGACAATGTTAAAGTATGTTTGCATTGCTCTGAAAGAAGAGACTATGCGTTTATGTCACAGACCACTGTGTAAGTGAGCTGCAGGGATCCAAAGACACAGGCTCCAACCAGCCATGCATACTAAACACACACAGGAGCTATAAAGTCGACCCCTGTTTCAACTGGACTTACTCTCACACCAATGTTTCAAGCAGTCTGCACTCCAGGAATGGTTAATAATTTCCATCAATTATTCAATGCTGCTTGACTGGATGATCACCTTATTTATTAAGAAAAGCCATAAAAAATTTAATTAATGTGGTTTACTGTTGATGTATCTCAATTGTAGAAAATGTTTAAACCTAACAGCATAGTAAGCAATAGTTATCTTAATGGACAGGGACTTATCATTGCACTGTGGATGTTAAGAAGGCCCTGCAATACAATTACGGTTCTTCAATTATTCTTTAAACAATTCTTTTAGCACTTTTAAAGAAGCAATCAACCCTAACAGTATAGAAACCAATTCAATACAAAACAAAAACATTGCAAAACACTGGTTGTGCTATAAGTTTGTTGTTACGTGCATCTTGCCTTTTAAATAGACAAATTGTAATTGTCTGTTTTGTAATGTACTGTATGTAAATGGTAAATGGTCTGCACTTATATAGAGCCTTTTTTAACCTTAGAGGTTAAAAATAGCGGCAGAGCTGCCATGTAAGGCGCTAGCCTGCCATTGGGAGCAAGTTTATGTATTTAATTTTGAAAGACTTCCTCAAACATTTTTAGGCAAAAAGATATGGCCAGAGCCCATCTGAAGGGGGAGCCTACAAGGTTAGCATAAAATAGCATAATGTAGCGGACCCATAGACATTCTGTGGGCAGTACACTGGTGAGGAGACAAGAGGCCGTTCTTTTTAAATTGGTGTCAATGGAGGAGATCCTTCCCGGTGCTGAATAAACTGCTTTTGTGAGGAAACAGTTCATCACTTAATTAATTGATCGCATGTCCACTGATCTCCAGCATGTTTTATCCTAAACAATCCTTTTGAAGTGAACTATGTGTGTTTACAATGATAAAATGGCTGTTTTATAAGGGAAGTCATGGATGATTTTGAGACAGGTTGGTGTCAGTTTACGGCTCTCCCCATTCGATTGTATGGTATCCGCAAACTGTGACTTACTGTCGTATTATGCTAGTTGACCGTTACGCTCTCTCCTAAATTAAAAGCACAGAGGTTGTTATCTAAGTATATAAGATCTCTGATATTGTGTTGTTCCTTGGTGGACCGCAGCAAGGTAAAATGTCCACTGAGTGGCGCTAAAAGCAAGTTCAATTTTCTCCCAAACAGATGAGGTATTCGGTGCTTTACTGAGTTTTAAATCAACCTCCCTTTTCTAAACCCCAAACCTAAATCTAACTGACAGAGTCATAAAAAGCAAATATGAGGTGAAAACCCCGATTGCTGAAGCAACCACACTATTTTTTGGTGCTTCTATGACATTTTTGGCTCACGTGTCCTCCTCAGGACCTTTGTGTCACAAGTGCAACGCTCTATCAGTTGAGCGTCTGCACAAAATGATCCTGCTCAAACAAGCTTAAAAATGTACTCAAAACGTTAAAATGTTATATGTTACAAGTCATGGACTAATATAAAAATGTTCAGCTGTCATAAGATAGCATTATGTGTGAGAAACAGGGTTTTTGAGGAGTCAATCTACAGTGAAATGAGCCAGAGAAAATCATTTAGCAAAATGTCTTATCCCACTATTTACAGATTTTCAGAGACACAACACATGAGGAGGCCATGAGGAGGTATCAGGTTGATGAGAGATGCTGATTCAGGAGTTATCTTTGATTCATTATTTTTATTTATTTTATATGTTTATTTTTTTCCTTCACCTGTACTTGTCTTTATGATTATATTCATACATTGTTTGATCTTATTGAACATTTATATAGAAAAAACTCCACAGTTTAACCACCATTTGTGGACATTTCAAATGGTTTCTTATCACACCCTCCACAGTATTAGCACGTTTTAGCACAATATGTAGTCTTTTCAGATGGTCCCTTACACACCGAAGGCAAATATTCCAACTTATATCAATGTTAAATTGGCGATCTGGAACAATTTCACCGTGATGCCATCTGACCAGCTTAAATACGGGACAAATCAATTCGTGAAGCATAATTTTATCTTTAAATATGGGACGATCCTGTAATTTACGAGACTATCCCGTATTTTACGGGACGGGTGGCAAACCTATCTGAGCGGCATCTGTGGACTGAACAGAACCATGCAAAGCATTACGTGTTGTTGTTATCTATATTTCAAGAATGAGAAGAAAACGTTTAAGTTCTCTCTCTGTGCCTCTTTAAAACAACGTGCACTTAAAAAAAGGATTTTTGCAGCTTGTTCAATTTACTTAGTTAAAATTAACTAAAGCAACACAATTCTAGAACATTTTGCCAAAAACTGCATTCTATCCATTAAAATTTGTAAATGGATGTTTACTTAATCCATTTAAATTGGGACTACATGAATACTTTTTTGTGTTAATGTAGCATTGATGAAACTGGGCAGGGGATTTCCATTTCCCAGCATGCTTTATGTGGGACTCGATTGTTAACATGAAGTGTTATTTTATGTGTTTTTGTGCAAGATGAATATAAAGGGTGATACTTGTTAAGTGTTTCATGTTTTGTTATGTTGAGATTTAGCAGTTTCGGTTATGTTACAGTCTTGCATAGCCAGACGTATTTCCACACTTTGTTTTAGCCCTGTTCCAGCACTGGAGAGTCAAATATGATATACAGTCTCAAAGTTTCTAGTAAATGTAAAATGTGTAAATTAATTATGCTGCCTCATCTGTCAGCATGATATCAGTCTTTTTGTGTGTGTACACGATTATGAGCAACAGGCTGCAGTTCACTTAATGGCCACAGGTGTTATTACATTTACATTTATGCATTTGGCAGCTGCTTTTATCCAAAGCGACTTACAGAGCCCTTATTACAGGGACAATCCCCCCCGGAGCAACCTGGAGTTAAGTGCCTTGCTCAAGGACACAATGGTGGTGGCTGTGGGGATCGAACCTGCGACCTTCTGATTACCAGTTATGTGGTTTAGACCACTACACCACCACCACTCCTTGTCCTTTCTGAATCTTACATAAACAATGAGTGAAAGCGTCAAATAACAGGATGTTTACTGAGATTAAGGGAGTAGTATTCGGCTGGTCATGTGGTTCTAACATGGGAGCCCCCATGTGCGGACCATCTCCATGTAGAATAAAACAGCTTTTATAAGATTACTGATATAACTGGAGTCTTCGTTTGAATATGAGTGGCCATGATTTGCTATATATATTGCAAAATTACAATTCATGTCTTTAGGAGTTACATTTTTTTATTGAGGAAAAAACCTTTGTACCCGAGTGTACGTTTAAGTACCTATTTTAAAAACATGGAACCACTGTCCCCAAATTAATTAAGTTCATCCAAAGAGCTATTTTTTAATGTGTCTTTTATTGATATTGTTCACTAAGCCATGGCTAGATTTCTACTTGAGACAAAAACTAAATTGAACCCACAATTCACTCTAATTGCAGATGATTATCTGCAAATCAGCTGGGACGAGGACTCTGCAGGTGTCACAGTTAATCTCCGTTATGTTTTCAAGGACTCTTATTTTGTAATGGTTTTTGTCCTCTGTCTTTAGTTTCCCCCTGAACTACATTTCCCATGATTATTTGCCCTCATCACAGCCAAGTGTTCCCCATGTTTGTTCTGAGGTGTTCTGTGTTTGGTCATTACCCTGGTTTGTATATATATATATATATATACCCTTTAGTTTCTATTACGCTGGGTCAGTTCTCAATTGTCTATCGGTTCCTGTATGTCTGTCAGTTAACTTGTATATTAGTGTGTAAAATCCTGCGAATAGATCCTTGCCTCTCCTCATCTCTACTACACAATCGTGACAGCAGGTCTGTGTTGAAATCTCTTGTCCTGAATATCTAGATGAGAATCGCAACTGCTGCCCCATAAGAAAGCAAAATCATTATTGAGATCTCTTTAATATCCCCAGTTGTTTCTTCAGATTGGAGAGCAAACGGAGACTCATTCTCAGACCTTTCTCCTGAGAAAAAGACCCCAGTAATCTCACCTGTGTCTCCTCAGGAGTTTCAGACGAGATCACAACAATGTCTCAAACTGCTCAGATTAACAGTGTCTGCAATCATATGTCAGAGATATTAATATGAACTCAAACACATCTCATCAAATTCTTCCAAGACCAACTTTTCTGAGCTATATCCACATTAATTTAATAGTTCAATACTCTTATTGTATGTCAACAATTGTCTCTTTTGTGTAAATTATTTTTTCTCCTTAAATGTTTAGAAGACACACCAGAGACAAAATTGATACTTAAATGAAACATAAGTGAGAACTGTCCAGTAATAATTTGCATTTTGACGACTGAAACCAAATGTGATCATTTCTATATTTTCAACGTATTTGTCATAACGAGCAACAGTTTCATGTCTCACACTAACCTGCAGATTGTTTCGTAGCTTCTGTAAAACCACAGCACTTATTTGCAAAAGAAAAACAGGCCCAATAAACACTTAAACCTATAAACATACCTGCATCACCTCCCAAACTAATCATTAAAATGAATTGTTAAGTCACAAGGGTGTCATTATAATGCAAAAGCAGCACCAAGTTTGTCAACACAGACACAGAGGTAAATACTGTACACAGACATAATTACTCTGTGCCCATGACACCAGAGCTACAGAGATAGATACAGTATATAGAGTATAGAGTTTACTAATGTTTGCTTTGGTGGGAGACCAGTAATGACCTCATTGCTGATTGGTTATCATATTTGCCTTGTTTCTAGATTTAGATGTGTTTCAGAGGTGTGTTATATTATTAATGGCATATTTTCTAGAAAAAATATGGACTGGCTTTAAATATTCAGAGACCCAAGCATTGACATTGATGATGTATTTTATTTTTCCTTCTTGAAAGTGTTTAGGAAGCCACTGATTGTTAAAAGTCTGGATTTTTGGTTTTGGAGTGAATTTTGTGTGACTAAAACAATGACAGTGAATGGGAAAGTCTTGAATTTTAAGTGTGCTCTTTTTTCTATTTTAACAAGCTGTGAGTTTCATTATGCAGTTTTTTTTCCCTCACCTAAGCTGTTTTTGTGATAGAGTCCAGAGTGCCAGCTATTGTTATGTGTAGTTTTTTTTATACCATTTAAACAAACGTTGCAGTTCTGCTACACTGGGTCTGCGAGGTTACTAATAATAACAACCCTATTTTATGTATGAAAATATTAAAGATTGTCATACTGTAATAATAAGCTAAGCAGATGATCTGTGATCTTTCATATTAGCAGGACACATCACATTTTAATTTTGAGGACAAAAAATTTGGCATGTCAAATTAATTTAAATAATTAGTCTAAATATAAAGGGATTCATATTTAAAAGGATAGTTCACCCAAAAATGAAAATTCTTTCATAATTTACACACATTCATGTTGTTCCAAACCTTTATGACTTTTGTCTAGAATATAAAAGGAGATGTTAAGCAGAATGTTAGGAGCTGACAGCCTCAGTCACCATTTACTTTCATTGTATAGAAAAAAGATCCAATGAAAGTGAATGGTGATTGAGGCTGTCAGTCACTAACAGTCTACCTAACAACCTTTGTGTTCCATTTTTGGGTGAACTAACCATTTAAATATGAATCCCTTGAAATATTTTGTCTAATTAAACAAATTAATTTGGTTATGCTTTCAACTACCAATAAAAATGGAATACTCTCAGCTCTGTTCAATACATTTTGCATGGCAAATTTCTCCCTAAATTTTAAGTGTGAAATGTCCTGCTAAAATGACAAACATGTAAGTGCAAAATCAACATAAATTCTTATTTTAATTCCATAATACGTATACCTTTGACTATAATAGAATATTAAAACCATTTCAGATGTGAATGGGCATAATTTCCCCCTACTTTTCTGGATTTCGAGGGCCTTTTTAAGTGGCATATTTGCCCTGAGCTTTTTGCTCTGACCTTGGTGGGGACTGTGTCAAACTCTGTGAATGACTGGCATTCGATATGTGCTTTGCAGTGGAATATGGGCCATATAAATACTCTTTGCAAGCATGCATACTCAAGCTACATGATTAATTGTGCTCTGACACATTTCAGAATGGAACAACACATAAAACTGTGCTTGCAATGTTAAAGATAGTGTTAAAAAAACAAGCGTTGAGTTATGTGGATACAGTTTCTCTAGTCATAAACAATAATGATAAAAATGGCATCGGTAAAGGAGAGGTTTATACCGACATGCTTCGTCACCTCCCAAACTCGCTCAAACAAAGGTAGAGACAGCTTCTGGCACCGTGCACAAATAGCCCGCCAAAGAGGCCGTGAATAATTGTGCTGGGTTTCATTTTTTCCCCTCATGTTGTTTTGCATTGCTCTGTGCTTATAAAAACTGTGCTCTATCTGATCGTGGAGCAGAAAATTACATGCCTTCCTGATAAAAATAGAAAGATCTTTTCATTTCTATGCCACTTTGGAGGTATTGTTTGATTGAACAGTGGTGGAAAATAATGCTACAATAATTATACAAAAACTATACAATGCACTTTAACTATAATTTTACTTCCACAATGTGACTTATTTGAGTTAAACAATGAGTAAAATGTAGGGTGGGACTTGATTTTATCCATGAGGACTTGATTGGACTGTGAAAAGAGGGCTTAGTGACATCAGCCGAGAAGAGCTAATGTTTCAGTATGAAGTATGGTCGGTCAAATTATTTTTTATGGGCCGCCAAGCTGGCCCGCCAAGTTGCCATAGTTTGTGGATACACCTCTAACACATAGATAAGGTTTAACAATGACATTAATTAGCATGCAATAGCGTGAATTCAAAGAGCATGTTCATGTGGAGTGGAGTGGTGGTGGTGTAGTGGGTTAATGCACATAACTGTTAATCAGAAGGTTGCTGGTTCGAGCCCCACAGCCACCACCATTGTGTCCTTGGGCAAGGCACTTAACTCCAGGTTGCTTCGGGGGGATTGTCCCTGTAATAAGTGCCTAATGAGCATCTGCCAAATGTATAAATGTAAATGTCTGTATTTACAGCAATTTCACTGTCCACTTGATTCAAATGTGGGTGAATGTATACAGTACACATAGATGTGTTCACACTGCCAGAGCTGTGCGAGAACACTACCATGCTGCTTTTGTGGGTGTTGGTAGGAGTGTTAAAGAAAAACAATATTCTTATTTGTCAATTTATTTGTTTGATTTCTATAGGTTTTGTAACATTCTAAAAGCTCTTTATTCCACAGATACTATAAGCTAGTCAGTGTATTCAGTAGGTTGCTCAGAAGCATAAGGCATTGCAACAATAATAAAACAATGCGTTGACATAAAAAAGGAAATGTTATTTTGCTACTTAAGTACTTTTAAAACCAAGTACTTCTGTACTTTTACTTAAGTAAAGTCTTTACAACTTTCGCTTGTAATAGAGTAGTCTTTGACCAGTAGTATCTGTACTTTCACTCAAGTAATGGAGTTGTGTACTTTGTCCACCTCTGTTTGGGAGTATAAAATGTATATTTCCTATTGACACACTAAAGTAGCAGTTATAAATAACCATCTTAAGACAAATGGTTTTGAGAAACATCTTATGAGTCCAAGAATTTTACACTGTACTGTATAAATGTATATATATATATATAATTCTTTTTTTTTTTTTTAATAACATGCACTGATGAATTGTGCAAAATAAGATCAGGAATGTGAAGAAATTAAAAGATTTAGATTTTTGATTTCATGTTGAAAAAGTGTAATGTTATTACAAAACTCCAAAGTTAAGAACACAGAATAAATATTTCATTTCCTTGTTTATCATGCTCAAATTATTTTGATTTACTTTAATTGCCTTGCTTATCATGTCTGACTTATTTATTCCATTTTTTTTGCAACAAGAGCATATCTAACATAACATTCCCAAGGTGAACCATAAATGTGCAATTTAATGATTTTCATGAAACCTGTCAAAAAATGTCTTATTATTAGTTTACAAAAAAATCAAAAGAAACAAACAAGAAATTATATTTTCCATAAAGAAAATGAAGCCTAGATTTAGAGCCATCAAGATGTTTTGAATTGTGATTTTCTTTTTTTTTTTTGTGAGTGTTTACTCAATTCTCATTACCGAAATGTGAAAAATTATTTGGTAAAGTATTCATACCTCGTAGTCCAGCAGTACTCCTTTGGTACTGCCGTTCATTTTTGCTGAATCAAATAAAAAGAATTATCTTTGTGTTATGGTAATGAGAATCAATGAGAACGATGGGGTAAAATGTGCTCAAGTGTCCTGAAAATAATGTCACAATGCAAAAAAATCTTAATGGTCCTAAATGTATGCTTCGTATTGTTTAGGCAAAAAAAATATTTCATATCTTTTTAGGTATTGATTTGGGTATAAAAATCACCAGGACATTTTCTTGATAGGTTGTAAATTGTAAATTGAGTAAAGAATCTATGAAAGACAAAACAAATTTGACAAATTGTTCATATTGTCACATAGTGATTGATATGTATAGTTGAAGGTCATTGGAATCTTCCATTGTAACACACATAACCACAAACAGCTTCAAGGGTTTATTTAAGAAATCTGTATATGAATCAGAAAAGTAAATAGCCGCTTTAACCACGGAGGAGGAAGTGTCAAAGACTGAGGGCGCATACAACAATACATGTCAGTTTTACTTCTATAAGTATCACCACAGTTGCTCAAGCTGATCAACACTCAATAGAGTTTCTTATTCTATTTTCGGCTCTCTCTTCATATACAAATATAAATAAGTTGTATCTCCAGAGGACCTCCAGAATATATTTCTGCATGTGATGTACAGGATTCTGTGTGCATGGATGTTACAAGGAAATGTACTGTATATACAGTATATAATATGTAGGTTTGCCTTTATATTTGACAAAAAGCATAAGCAACTGCACTCTTGACTCAAATATTGACACAGTGAGATGCAAGTGAACGGGTACCAAAACGTAAAAAGCTCCAAAAAAGCACATAAAGTCAGCATAAACGTAATCCATATGACTCCAGTGGTTAAAGCCATGTCTTCTGAAGTGATAAGTGTGGGTGAGAAACAGATCAATATTTAAGTCCTTTTTTACTATCAATCTCCACTTTTACTTTCTGCTGTTTTTGCTGATTCACTTTCTCATGCATATCGCCACCTACTGGGCAGGGAGGATAATCTATAGTACAAAAAGAACTTTAATATTTATCTGTTTCTCACCCACACTTATCATATTACTTCTGAAGACATGGATTTAACCACTGGAGTCTTATGGATTACTTTTATGATTACCTTTTCTAATTTTTGGAGCTTCAAAGCCCCGATCACCATTCACTTGCATTGTATGGGTCTACAGAGCTGAAATATTATTAAAAAAATCTTAATTTGTGTTCAGCAGAAGAAAGAAAGTCAAACACACCTGGGATGGCATGAGAGTGAGTAAATGATGAGAGAATTTATATTTTTGGGGGAACTATCACTTTATATAGCATCCAAAGATCAAAACTACAAAACAGGTAAATAAATTAATACTCATTTATTGCTAATACTTTTCAGATATACTATTATTTTTCATGCCAATTCAGCACACTGAAACATTACAGGAGAAAGGGAACACTCCATCCATTCATCCATCAGGTGAGGAACATCCCTTCCATCCATCCATCCATTAGGTGGGGAACACTCCATCCATCTATCCATCCATCCATCCATCCATCAGGTGGGGAACATCCCTTCCATCCATCCATCCATTAGGTGGGGAACACTCCATCCATCCATCCATCCATCCATCCATCCATTAGGTGAGGAACACTCAATCAATCCATCCATCCATCCATCATCCATTAGGTGGGGAACACTCCATCCATCCATCCATCCATTAGGTGTGGAACACTCCATCCATACATCCATCTATCAGGTGGGGAACACTCCATCCATACATTAATCTATCAGGAGGGGAACACTCCATCCATCTATCTATCAGGTGGGGAACACCCCATCCATCCATCCATCTATCAGGTGGGGAACACTCCATTCATCCATCCATCCATCAGGTGGGGAACACTCCACCCATCCGACCATCTTATCAGGTGGGGAACACTCCATCCATCCATCCATCCATCCATCCATCCATCCATCCATCCATCAGATGGGGGACACCCCATCCATCCATCCATCAGGTGGGGTACACTCCATCCATCCATCCATCCATCCATCAGGTGGGGGACACTCCATCAATCCATCCATCTACACAGTGGACATATCGCCTACTGTGTGTCATGGTGTGTGTATATCACTGTTACTGCTTTTACAATCACACATGTTTTTATAATCACCCACAAGCCAGTAATTTTATTTTCATCATGTAGTTTCGGACTGGCGACCTGTCCAGGGTGTCCCCCGCCTTTCGCCCAATGTTAGCTGGGATAGGCTCCAGCCCCCCGCGACCCTGTACACAGGATAAGCGGTTGACGATGGATGGATGGATGGATGGATGGATGTAGTTTCGGAAACATGATCACAGCATCTGAGATTTGTGGTTATTCTGCAAGATTAATCAGCCTTTCTTCTCCACTCTTTCCTGAGATAAACCTCTCACGTCACGCACTCCAGTTTTGTCGGTCAGCAGAAAGACATCTCAAGGGCACGAATGGAGAGAGGGAGGGAGAAAAAAAGAGAGAAGTACATGAGACGATGAACTGAGTTACTTGATGCAGTCACGCAATCCAGAGCAGTCAAAGCAAAGGAACTTTGGCCCACAGCAAAGAGACTGACCCAATTCTCTGATGATCGAATGAGCAGAATCTGAATGGTGTAGTCACGATACATACACATATTTAAGATATTTAAAGGATAGACATCTATTTCTTAGCAGAATCTTGTAAATTAGTTTGTCTACATCAAACTGCAGGGCTCTAGCAATTCAAAATATCATCAGTTTTACATAGACACTGTACTTGTTATGTCCCACATCTTTAGTGCCACAAACATGAATGATACCTCGGCTTATTGAGTAGAGGTCTGCTCTATTCTGAGTAACTAGACCAGAATATTATGTAAACTTTGTGGTATTTTGACTTGTAACATTCAGCAATCACCTAGTAATCATGCAGAACATCCACAAAACCATAGCATCTTGGCTGTGACCTTTCCACAGGCAAGCACCAGACAATGTGTAAAGTCTACAATAGTTTTCAACACATTCGTTCAAAAGTGTGAGGATACAAATCACATCATCTAGCAATTCTGGTGTTGGCACTGATACCAGCATTATTGCTAGTCATTTTCACAGAGCTTTATCAGGAAAACGAAAACGTATCAAGTTTCAAAAAACGAATAAAGTAAATTGAAAACAGAAAATTTGCTTCCACTCACTGATACAAATTTTGACATTTAAGGCCCTTTCGGCTGAAAAAGCTCTTCAGGAGGCATTTTAACCCATTTAGAGAACTAGCTTGGCAACATTTTCCAACCTACTTCAAGGCTAAAAGAAGAAAGGAACAAAATGTGAGGGGGAGGAAGTGGTGGAGGAAATGAAATTCATTTAGTTGTCTGTCCTGAAGTTCTAAAAATCTGAATCGATGCCCAGGAAAAACAGCATGTGGGGTGGAAAACTGGAAAAGGGTAACAAACACACTGCCAAGATAACACCTTGTACTCGCATCAACAAAACCAAAACATACAATGAGGATATTATTTCCTTAATGCATGTTCCTGGTCTTATGGTAAATGATTCATCCATTATTTTTATTTTATGATCCTAATCTTTAATCAAAATGTAATAACTTGCTATAGGTTTAGGTTTAGAGTTCAATTCTGCCAATATAGCTAGGCAGAGCAGCAGTCAAGCCAATAGTCAAGTGTTTTTATTCAGCTGAAATGCCATTATAGCATTGGTTGAAGCAGCAAACATGAAACAAAAAAAAACAAAAAAACAGCATTATGTGTGAACGCCCACTTACAAGATTCATAATAATGAACACTGGTCAGACTTTTATTCTGGAACAACAATAGCAGACTAAATACAAATTATGCTCAATCGCCAGCTTTTGTGATGTAATGTTGATTACCACAAAAAAAAAAAAAAAAATACATTTGTTATTGACTCATCCGCCCTTTTTTAAAAAGCAAAAATTTAGGATACAGTGAGGCACTTACAATGGAAGAGAATGGGGCCAAATTTTGGAGGGTTTATAATCAGAAATGTGAAGCTTATAATTTTATAAAAGCACTTACATTAATTCTTCTGTTAAAACTCATGTATTATTTGAGCTGTAAAATTGTTTCAAAGGTCATCTTACTTTAATTTTAGGGTTGTTGATATCACATTACATCGTTATGGCAACGAAGTTGCAACATTGGCTATACTTTTACACAGAAATGGTTAGTAAGTGATTTTATCACACTTAAATCACGTTAACGTGCATCTTGTTAATATCTTGTGACTATACATTGGAAACAGTGAGTATTTTAATGTTTACTGATTGGCCCCATGCATGGACTTCAATTGTAAGTGCCTCACTGAAACACAGAGTTTTTCTTTTTTAAAGAAAAGGCCATGCAAGTCAAAAATATTTTTAGTGGTAGTCTTATGCCATAAATGCTGTCGAAAGAGCTTAACTTGTATTGAACCAACAGTAATCCTTAAATAGTAATAAAAGAAAACATTTTGAACAGTCAAAGCATCTAGTAAATTGATCAAATGTTTGAAAACTTTGAAGGTCAGAATATGTGTTTGGTAAAGTCCTAATAAGGTACCAAAAGAAAGCCAGATGTTTAGGTTGTGTTAAAATATCCTCTGCTGTTTTTCAACTCATTTTAATTCCCTGACCTGTGCTGATGTGTGAGGTTTTCACATCTCACTGAATTGGCAGACACCTCATGCACTCTGTTATTTCCTTCCACTTCATGTTCATTAATGTTTTAATGAATTTCTCAAGTAGCATTTGTTGTCAATGGCATCATGCGTAAAACATAAATTCAGAAAATCAAAGCAAAATAAATTCAATCATTTAGCTTTTTTTATTGATGTCATTTTAAATTAAGGGAATATGGTGGGAAAACCAAAATGTTTAAGTTTGTTTAAAGAGACTATATTAATTAAATTATATATATATATATATATATATGTATAAATCTAAGGTAGAAACCCTGTTGAGATGCCTTCACATACACCTGACTTCCAACGAATGATTTTAATGAAGTTAAAAAGATCTAAAGAAATGCAAATGTACAGAGCCCCAGGGTGTGTTATCAATTATAAAACAGAAGTTGCAGATGGGGCAAATATATATTTAAACCCATCATCCCTTCGCAACCTATTTTTCTGCCTGTTTTTCACCCCCATATTATTTGCATTCATGTGGCGCTAGGCTGCTGAGTAACGCTCTCTGTGGGAAGAACGTGCCTGGACCACTGAGGACAAACACAAAAAGGATCTGTTTATTCAGGCTGAACTTATTCACCCAAATACATGTATACAAGGCTCACTCAGGTGAATAGATGTCCTTAAAAGGCTTTTATGACATAATAATCATACTGGGGTAGAAAAACCTGTTGAGAATGGCATGAAATATTAAACCTCTTCACAGTGGATATCTAATGTGAGAAAAACTGCATCATTAACCCTTCATTTCCAGGAACTCTATCTGTCAGACAAAGTAATAGCAATATTCTTCTTTGATCTGTCATTTCAAATAATCCACAGGTCAGATGGAAAAACAGTTTGATGATGTACACCACAGAAAACCCATCGTATGCCTGTAATATTGTTAATCCAGTTATGCACTGAATTCATATTGGAAACCGGGTTGTGAATGGCTTTGACCTAAATTTGATTTGACTGACCTTGAGTCATCAAAAGGATTCTTTTATAAATTATGCAGCAATGTCAGATCACTCCAAACATCAGCGCCAGCTGTTTAATTTTATCATGGGGAATTATTTTGAATGAGCTCCCTCTAGTGGTATCCCAATTAAAGATCCTGATTGTGTTGTCTGTAATACTGAGATTTAGTTAGAGTAGTTATTTAGTTAGCTCATACTTTGGGTTATGGATTGACTAACCCCCTAACTCTAAGTATTAAACTTTGGCACCCATAGATTTTCACTGGAGGAAGGACCTGGGTAGGGTTGCACCAGCTATACATAAGTTCTCATGTAAGTTGGTACATAAAGTTCACACTAAGGGCTTAGTAACTACAAGTTAGTTTGTAACTTAAGTCAGTGCTTAATTTGGTTGCACCACCTGTTCTTAAGGCAAGACTTAACTTGTAGGTCGTAAGCTCTCCGTAAAGTAATGCGTAGATGCATAATATGACATTTACCTGTATTTATCCAATAAGCAGCCTTAAAACTTGTACACAGAAGTGTTAAAAAGCCATGAACTTGATGTTCCAACCTTGTTTGCTCACGTAAATGTCAGCTGTATTAATTATATCCCCATTAAAATATGATACGTAATAAAAGTAGATTTGATAAATAGTATATTTGCCTTGTAAATAACAAAATCTAGGAACTGTATCTAAAATAAATAAGGGGTGATCAAAAAAAACTAATACAACAGGCTGGAAAAGTAGACATTTATTCATTTTAATATCATATATATATATATATTTCGAATGTGTTGAAACTTCACATTGGGCGACGCACCCTGAAAACTGCACTATTAGAACAGTTTCATGCTGAAGAGCCGCTTAAAATTACGTTTTTTTTCTCTCTGGTAAATGTAAACGAGTGTAAATGTAAAAACATTAACTCATATAGTAGTGTGTAAATTGTGACTTATTGCCCATTTATGCCACAACTAGGCTAAGTTGTAGCTTACATATAGCTGGTGCAACCAGCCCCTGAGACATATCTAGGGGGTTGTACAAGCTATAATGGGCACTAAGTCACAATTTGCACACTACTAAATATTTGAGCATTGCACCATTAAATTTAGGTATGACGTAGCCCTACGTATAAACTAAATATTTACGGAAGCCTCAGACCAGGAGTAATGATTGGAATAAAAAAGCAGACTCATTTAATGTCTGTTGTATTAGTATTTATCACCCCTTATTTTAGATACAGTTCCTGTTATTGTTATTTACACAGGGCAAATCTACTGATTTATCAAATGTAGCTACTATTATACGTATCGTATTTTAATGGGGATATAATTTATTACAGCTGAAATGTATGGGTTACAAGGTTTGAACATCAACCGCAATGAGATGAAACTGAAATGCACAGCTTTTTTAATACTTCTGTGTACAAATGTAATGCTGCTTATTGGATAAATACTGGTAAACGTCATAATATGTGACTACGCATTACTTTACGGAGAGCTTATGTCCTACTAGTTACGTCTTGCCTTAAGAACAGGTGGTGCAACCAAATTAAGCACTGACTGAAGTTACAAACTAACTAGTAGTAGTTACTAAGCCCTTAGTGTGAACTTTACGTCCCAACTTATACATGAGAACTTACGCACAGCTGGTGCAACCCTACCCGGAATATCTTCGGGTGGGTTTGATTGATTTAAGCCAGTAAGCAAAACCTCAAAACACTCTAGCAACCACCTAGCAATTCCTTAGCAACCGCATAGCAATACACAGAGAACCACTGAAAAGACCTTTACAACTGCATACCAACACCCTGGCAAACAATCTCAACGCCCTAGCATCATGGTGGCAAGTTTTGCAAGGGGAATCAATATTCACATTTTCTTAACGTACTAATGTAGCTAATATCTGACATCAAAATCCAAATTAAAGATCTTTGAAATGTTCTGTATCACTGGTATATGGTTGCCTCTTTCTCATGATAGAGCAAATAAATGTTTGATTGACATACTGATATAAATAATACATTTGAATAAATTTACATAGTATACTAAGCATTAATCCTGCATATCTGAGCCTGTTTATTTGTATATCAAATATTGTGTTTATATTGTGTGTATTGTACATTGTTGTAATGTTCATTTTATGTATTCTTCTTTATATGTATAATGCTGTAATGTGTGGATCATGTAAGTTTTTCACTCATCATTGCACTTGTGTTCATGATGTAGTGACAATATAGTGATTTGATTAGAAAGAACACAGCACATATCAGCCTATACTATAGTCCTGTAGAACATGTTAATAATTTATAAATATTTTGTCAGTCAGCTGGTCAAAATTTACAAACTGCCTTGAGTCCACAACATGTGCAAGGAAGGAGTGCTGCTTCGTTGGACATGTTGTGGACTCAAGGCAGTTTGTAAATTTTTATCATTTGTTTAAAGTTTAACCATAAAATGTATAGTTAAACCTTAAACCAATTATCCAAAAAAATCGATTATACATGTGCTGTATTATTTATCAGTTGTACACGTGTACCCGCACGAGGACATGACAGCCGAAATCAATACAAAATCACCAGAAGTAGTTACGTCTACGCGGCCAGTTACACTATTGGCCAGACCCCATGTGAGGTAACGCCTTTTTAAACACGTGATCATCGGCCGTATAAAACCACTTCGCGGCCGCGCACAGACGCAGCCCTAGTTTGAGAGGGAAAATGTTTCGTTTGCGCTCCAAGTCTTACACCGGAATCGCTTTTAATACCTTCCTTTTCACTGTGCCATTGGAACACACTCAACTTAAAATACATTATAGTAAAAACTGGTCGTGTATCGGTTGATTTTAGTTGCGGAAATACGCGTTTAATCAAGATGCCACGAGGCAACAAAAGGAGCGGCAGAGGTAAGTAGGCTGGAAAGTCTGGAGATGACCGGTTATTTGTTTTGCAGTATGATATGGGATTTGTAGTTCTTGACATGGCGCTCGGCCATTAACATGTAGGCAAGAAAACTACAACATCCATGAGTTGACGGCCTGCTTTTTTGACAGCCGAGGGTGTCTTTCTTTTAACACAAACAAAAGAATAATGCACAGTGCGATTCATGGACAATACAAAATGCCCATTTGTGTTTCTAAATGTTTCATTTGCTTTAGGGGGATGTTATTTCCTTCGAATTGATATAAATTTACGGTTAGTCAAATTGATAAACGTATTTTACATAAATACTAACTTCTGAATTTGTTTTAAAAAGGGACGATTATATAATGCAATAATATGATTAACAATGACACGCTATTAAAATCAAATTATCAAAATGTGTTGTGTTTTTTAAGGTTGTTTACCCAAATTGAATGACAAAGAGAATGTATTAATCTTTATTTCCTTTTAGGGGGAAATGTTATGCAGGAGGAAGTTAGCAATAGTTTTTTTTGTAAATATGAGAATAATTCAGGCTATGCTGTCACACTGCTCATTCTCGCTTATATAATATCAGTCCCGTTTTGCGAAAAATTAAAAGACACCGGAAGGAACAAGGAACATGAAGTCTAAATATTTCAGCTCTAGACTTTAATATAAATCAGTCTGTGTTGAATGTACAGTCTGTGCCATATATAGTGTGGTGCTCTTCAAAATCTAGACTTGTTTACATTTGTCTGAGAAATGCCATATAGAGGCCCTTTTGTTTGTATAAGCTCAAATGTAGCTGTCACTGTGCCCGGTGACCTTGTCAAACCATACGAGACACTTTGTACCTTCTACACATGTCGTGCTGGTAACACGTGGCACCATATCTTCAGATGTGACCGTTCATTGAAGCTCGCATATGAATGTGGGAGTTTAGTTAGATAATATTTTAATTACCATGCAAGCGTCGTTACAAAATGTTATCTTTAAAATGACTTAAAATTAGGAATTTTAATGTACTCTGAGAATATTACTTTTTAAAAACTCAATGTCCTCCCCAAATAAAGTTAATTTACTGAACTTATAAAGTATACATGCTTCTTAAATAATGATATCCATAGTTCAGAAACTTTGGCTGCCAGTCATTATTTAAGAAGTATGTATACTTCTATATATCTCTAAACCCCACATGTAAGACTTAAATTTATTTTAACATCCCAGACAATCTTGGTCAAAGAGTGTTATCACACTTGGCTCGTTTTGTGCAATTGTTTCCAAACCTTGTGTGTGTTCGTCCAAAACGATTAGTGTGAAAAAATGTTAAAAAAAACTGTTCCCAAATCTGATACTACCTTTCAGAGGGGGTCTGAGTTCAGTTGCAATGGAACTGTGGGACGGTTCACATAAGAAAGCAATCTGTACTCTGGTCCACATGCGTCTGGAACAATCACACTCGTATTCGGACTGCATCAAACGTGTCCAGTTTGGAAAACTCACAGGCTATTATACACTAATATATTGTCTACTCTCTTTCCTGCAACAAAACACACTGTTTTGAAATATGTATACTTTGAATTGTGCCATAAGGTCAGGCATCGATCTATATTCAAGTGTCCTCTCCATGGATTCGCAGGTAAGACTAAACCAAACTTGAACTTTCGAAACGCTGTGTAGTACGAAATTTTACAAAAATATCGTGCATTCTTGCGTCCTCAGTTTACTCATGGTGGCTGTCAGCTATTGCCGTTTCTCATTGCTTTGTGTATTACACTTGTTTGAGCAATCGCATGTTGCAGCACCTCCCACATTCCCTCTTCTCCCAAAAAGTACCTACCCCCAAGTAAGAGCTAAAAAGTCCCTTTAAACAGCTAAGAGGAACCACCGTTCATCGTGGGTTAAAGGTACTTTAAAAGTACCTCAAACAGGCTTTAGTTCCTGCAGTGGGTCAGAAAAAGTGTGGAAAAAGGTAGGGTTGTAAAAAAACAAGGGGAATTTTTAAATGTGTATATGACCCCTTTTAAGTAAATTTTGTTTTCCTGGTTGCAGCGGGACAACAGGGAAATGTCCAGTCATTTAGTGATGAAGATGCATCCATCGAGACCCTCAGTCACTGCAGCAGCCTCAGTGACCGAACCAGTGTGGCAGAGGAAGGTGTGTATTTTCAGGGGATGAGTCCCTGAGTACTATGATCAAGGTCTAGTAACAACTACATGCAAATGTACCAAAATTGTACTCGTGTATATTTTATGATCCTTTACAGTGCCATTCAGTGGGTTAAGAGGGGGTCAGCAACTTGCATCGGTTCTATATGTTGAGGAATACATGTTGCGTACACACAGGATGTGTACAACACAGTACTCTTAATCAGAAAATTTGAATGGACCATTACCAAAACGCACTCCCCTTATTGCCATAATCAATTGAACTAAATCATGTATCTTGAATACAAAAAAGCATGCTGCATTTCTTTTAAATGGTTCAGCATGTATAAACATAGGCTTGTAGAAAGCTGTTTCACATGCCTAGAGATACCAGAAATAAGAGATGAATGCATGTTATGATGATTGTTGTCCCTTCTCTCTGGCTGACAGCTGGTGAAATTGAAGAAACTGCTGAAGAGGACTTCCAGTATAAACTGAAGGCGTACATTGACAGCACTGTGGATAAAAGGTTCGTGTTTCATACTGTTCTGAAAGAATTTACAGTTTGTTCAGAATGAACTAATAACATTTTAGTTTTCCTTTTGATGTGGGATTTATTGTACCTGCTAAACCTTATTTCTTCTTGCAGTGCTCTGAACTGAGTAATTATGTTCTGTTTTTAGTGCCAAGACCAGGCAAGGTGCCCTTGATGGACTAAAGACTGCCATGGCAACCAAAATACTGTACGAGTTTATTTCCGAGAGAAGGATGACCATCACAGATGGCATCGAGCGCTGCTTAAAAAAAGGTTTGATTTAATTGTTTTTCAAGTTTGGAACTAGATTGTTTTCTTTAGATGGCAGAATAACGTGCAAGTAATAACTTTTTTTTTATTATTTGTTGTGGTTTCCGTTTGTGTTCGCTGTATTTCAGGTAAGGGGGTGGAACAATGTGCTGCAGCCTCACTGGCATGTCTCCTGTGCATCCAGCTGGGTTCTGGAATTGAGAGCGAAGAGGTTTTTAAGACCCTTAAACCTGTATTTAAGACCATTCTCAATGATGGAGCAGCTAACATTCAGGCCAGACAAGCTGTAAGCACTAATTTTCTTCCACTTTAGCCCATTTGGAAATGTAAGTATTTTCTCAAACATGAAATCTTTTCTTGTGTTCCAGTGTGCAACAAGTTTAGGCCTCTGCACTCTTGTGGCAGAAGATGATATCATGGTAAGTGGTGGAATTCTGTCAGGCTGCAAAAGTCCTTGAGACTTATTTTTAAATCTAGATGTCACATCGTAGCGCTGTGCCTAAAGACTGGACTGAGTGAACATGCCAGTGCGTGCACACACATGCACACAGATGCTATCATTCTGCTTGCACTGATATCATGTATACGCAGATCTATTTTGCATCTATAGTAATTGTCTGTTTTTTATATTAATGTTTTGAGTCAATTTATGTGACGTCTCGTATTTTTAGCGTTGTTTGTCTTCCCATTTCTCTCTGTACAGTTATAGCATTACATCTCTTGTATTCCTAAATATTCAGATAAATAATTGCACTGTGTGCTGATTGATTTTTGCTTAAACCGCTAAATAATATTGGCATATATACATTTATCAAAAGCCATAGGTCAGGTTCCTCATAATTTTTTTTCTCCCCACTAACCAACATTTAAATGTCAACTGTCAATGTTGTCTTGCTCGATAGGGGCTTTTAGACAAAGGCATGATTTTCCATAAAGCTGCTTTGAAATTGTGTATTGTGAAAGTGCTATACAAATAAAAATTAATTGTGTATTGTTACATCCCTAGTATGTTTTAAAATGGAGCCACAGCCTCTAAAATGGCTCTGTATAGCAATTTGGGGAAAAGGGAGAAATAGTTGTTTACATGTGGATTGTTCTTGGACCAACAAATGGTATAGAACAATAGTTGTATATATTGCATATTTATTAAAGCTGTCAAGCTTTATGCATTTTACCAGTTTGAAATTAGATTCTGACATGTTATTCAGCTCCATGCGAGTTCCGAACTGAATGGGGTGGAACCTTTGTGATGTGTCTGGGGACATTAACATATTAATGCAGTATACGTTTTTGTTTTCTCCACTTCCTGAGGCTAAAATTAGCATATATAAATTTCCAGGAGGTACACACTTAACTTGACTGCACATCCTAGCACAGAAACTGATTGTGTGTAGCAGTGCACACTTATTATGTGCGACTCATGTCCCGGGCATAATAAACACGGGGAGCGGATTTTCTGTACAGAGAATTAAAACTTCACCTGCAAGTGGTGAATCAGGTGTGGGAGAGATTTGGGCAAGCTGCAGTATGCCTTTGCATCGCCCGAAAATGCACACTTGCTGTAATCTGAACCAGTATCAAGTGAAAACAGCCCGAGACTCGGCGTGTACGTGCGTAACAGACTGATTTTTTTTTTTAGATTTTAAACTTAAATCAAACTTTGCAATTTTAAATTTTTTCTGTATGTATTGTCTAATAATGCATTAGCATTGTTCACAACCCCATTTGATCCTTATATATATATGGACACTGGAAAACGGCAGAAGATTTTGCCCAACTTTTAATTACAGCATGTTCACTGATTTTATAGCATGTGTATACGTCCATCAAAGATTTATACCTGCAAAAATGGGTTTAACGATCCCCAAAAAAGGAAAAAAAAACATTTATATAATTAAAATTAATGACTTAACAATTTCTTGCAAGTACTTTGAGAGTATATATTTTTAACCAAGATACAATCAAAAAATGTGAATTAGTTACTAGCAATCAATTGGTAAGAAAAAAAAAATTCTTATTGAAAACATCGAAAGCTTATATTTATCTGGACTTCACAAATTACTCGATCTTACTAGTCTTGCTGCCATTCACTTTATTTGCCAGTGAATCCAAACACTACAAGATCAAGAACATGTTGACTGAAATGGCATGGTCAAACCCTAATGAAACATCCAAAGTAATTTTCTCTGAACACTTTGATGTAGAACCCTCCAAGAATATCATGACTGACTCACTTATGTTTTCGTCACCTCCAGGATGTATCAGCCACTATGGAGTGCTTTGAGAGCCTCTTTACCCATTCATACATCAGGGAGGATGGAAGCAGACATTCTGTAAGCCCTCAAACCACCCAGCTCCACACCAATTCTCTCTTGTCCTGGGCACTGTTGCTTACCATCTGCACCGGCAGCCACATCAGAGCCATGGCACAAAAGTACGTTCTGTAGTGCTTACCAGCTCTGGAAAAATGTTTTTAGGCCTTGATGATGGTTAAATTACAGTATGCAGTTTAATTCTGACAAGTACACGCTACCATTTACAGACATCTGGCAAAATTGCTGCAACTGCTGGAGAATGATGATGTTAACATGAGGATTGCGGCTGGAGAGACCATTGCCCTTCTGTTTGAGCTTATCAGAGATGTTGACCCGGTAAGTCTCATTTACTCCACGGACCTCATATGAAATTCAAGCAAAAAAAATGTCTTAATTCACTAAGCTACTGAAAGCGATGTTTCTAATTTGTAAAACCTCTTCTCAATATTACTAACTCACTGTCTTTTAGAAAGACTATGTCCCAAGACTGTCAAGCAGGCAGTTATCAAACAGCTTATCAAAAAAACATTGATCTCAAATCTCCCGTTTATGTCTAATAATAGAAAGTTAACTGTCCTCCCCAATTGTTATTTTTAATTTAAAGGGGTCATATAATGCCATTTTTGTACAAGTTAATATGAATCTTTAGGGTCTAAATGAAAACTTTGTAATATACTTTTATTAAAAATTCTCATTAGTATTTTAAGAAAACACTAATTTTACCTGCTCAAAAACAGCTCTGTTTTCAGCACGCCGTTTCAGTGCATATGACTTTAAATGATAATGAGCTTTGGTCACCCCGCCCCTCCGTTCTGGGGGCGTTTTTGACACCACGCACGTGGAGTGTTGCCTTGACAACAGTTGAGGGTATATTTTGGAGAGAGAATGGCAGCGGGAGTCTGAGGACACATCTGTAGTGCAACCATACCAATTTGAACCGGAGTCGGACCCGGAACAAGATGACGGCCCCGAAGAAGTTCGACAATTAAGGCTCGAACAGGACGTTTCTGAATGGTTTGTTAACGTAATGTCACTTTGATCTATTTTTGTATGTACTGGCAGGGTAGAGTAGTGAGATACAAATGCTATGTGTTTAACGTTACTGATGTATGTTCGTTGACAGATTTATGTTGAAAAACTATTTAATCATATGCATTTGCAAGATGTAAACCGTATTTTGCCAGTATTGTGTTACCATTCATCTTCATGCAGTTATAACTGTTTTTTTGACATTACTTCTTAATCAGTAACATACAAGTAAACCAGGTGTAACTTAGTGTTACCATGTTAACTGTAATACCTGCGTACAGAGTTTTTAATAACACAATAACCATAACGCGTTGTTCATTATAAACGTGGGATTATGAATTATATTGAACGTCGTAACGTTATGGAAAACATGCCGTAATGTACCCGGAGTGTAAACATTAGCCACATTCATTGTGAAGCATGCAAGGGATTTGCAAAGATTAATATAAAGGTTAATAAAACGTTACACTTCTTCTGGAGGTGCAGAGGGAATATAAATAGTTGGTACCGAATCTTTTTTCAGCAGCAGCTTCTTAGCAAAACCAGCTTTATACTGACCCTCGTTTATAAAGCAGTCTGGTGAAAAATGATTCGCGCAAACATGAAAGCATTGACGTTGCTCGTGGGGAATATTCCCATCGTAAACAAAATTCAGCCACTGAGTCTTCAGCGGTTCAGATTTAGGACAATCAAAATGACTGCTGTGTTCGTTATTACACCGAAGAACAGAACACCCACAATCGCTTGGGCGCCATTCTGCTCCAGTGGATCAACAATGATGACTGACTATGATTGACAGCTCGCTCACGAGCGAGGGCGGGTCTGTGTTGAAACACTGCTGTCAATCAACAATCCTGGGAGGGGCGTCCGACCGTGTGACGTCACGCGGTCGAACGGCTCGATTTGAGGCAGGGGAAAATATATAAGGAGATTAAAACAAACACTGGATGGATTTTTATCATAATAGGATGGTTGTGTACAGGCACAGCCAACACACATTTCAGTACAATCAACTTGAAAAAGTGCATGTACCATTATATGACCCCTTTAAGAGATAGTATCTGTGAAGAATTTCAGCCAAGATTTAGGTAAATTATAGTATAGAGACTGTGCTTGCCAGTGTTGCTTTAATCATCTGACAGTGGCTGCATCTCACATTGTGCCATTAGATCTTGGCATTCAATATTTGTAGACCGGCGTTAGCATGACTTTGGTCCTATTTATCTGACCACTATGACTGCGCAAACTAGGAAATGTTTGATCAACATGTATGGAGTGCCACAAGGCTCAGTATTAGGTCCTCTTCTTTTTTTTTTTTTGTATATGCTTCCCTTTGGTGACCTCATCAGAAAGCATGGAATTAGTTTTTACGGTTAAGCCAGTGACTTGTTTGTTTGTAAAGCTGCTTTTGTAACTGTGTATTCTGACAAGTGCTATACAAATAAAAATGACTTAACTAAATTGCCCATGAATCTGTTTTTGCGTAAATTGTTACATTTGAATGAAATGTGAGATATACAAGAAAAGTTAAAAATATTTACACATTTGTTAATACTCGTTTTGCTTGTGTGTTTTGATAAAGGCCCAATGCTACGCATCAAGTTAAGAGTAGTTAGACCAATATTTTGCCCTGGTCAATAAATCAGTGGATATTTTTGTTGTTTGGGCTGCTGTGGCTCAGATGGTAGAGTGGATCGGCTGCCAATCGCAGGGTTGTTGGTTAGATTCCTGGCCCACATGACTCCACATGCCGAAGTGTCCTTGGGCAAGACACTGAACCCCAAGTTGCTCCCAATGGCAGGCTAGCACCTTACATGGCAGCTCTGAATTAAATTGTCTGTATGGGCCATTTTGCTTTCTAGATTTTGGCATTGGCCAGTTAAATTTAGTGCACCACTAGTTAAGAGTCATGAAGATTGGGGGCCTGGGTAGCTTGACGAGTATTTACGCCGACTACCACCCCTGAAGTCACAAGTTAGAATCCAGGGCGTGCGGAGTGACTCCAGCCAGGTCTCCTAAGCAACCAAATTGACATGGTTACTAGGGAGGGTAGGGTCACATGGAGTAACCACCTCGTGGTCACTGTAATGTGTGGTTCTCGCTCTCGGTGGGGCACGTGGGGAGTTGTGCGCGCGTGGATTCCGCGGAGAATAGCATGGGCCTCCACTCGCTACGTCTCTGCGGTAACACTCATGCCACGTGATGAGATGCGTGGATTGACGTCACTGATGTTCAGGCAACTGAGATTTGTCCTCCGTCAGGGTCACTACGCCACCATGAGGACTTGGAGTGCATTGAGAATTGGGCATTCCAAATTGGGGGGAGAAAAAAAAAAGTAATTAAGATTGTGAAACTTTGTGTAATTTTTTTTTTTGTTCCTCCACAGGAGTTTGAATATGATGACTGGGAGCCATTGTGTAAGAAGCTGAGCAATTTGGCCACTGACTGCAATAAACACCGAGCTAAGAGCGATAAGAGGAAGCAAAGATCTGTTTTCAGAGATGTCCTCAAAGCAGTAGAGGTCAGACAATAAATGAATTGGTTATCATGGTTAACACAATACAACAAGTGAATCATGGGTAATGTTGTTCTGACATTGACCACTCACTCTGTCTGGAAACAGGAAGGAGATTTTCAATCTGAGACCATCCGGTTTGGCACAGAGCGAATGGTCATTGACAGCTGGGTGAGGAAGAGGACTTACGATGCGTTCAGAGAGTTTGTTGGCACTGGGATGAACTACCACTTACAGGTAAAGCTCTATGAAGTCAAGAACATACCTGTTAGTTGATTCTGTAGGCAATTTTGTGAACAAAATTGGATTGTTCTGATCGCAGGCAAACGAGTTCATAAGGGACGTGTTTGAACTGGGACAGCCAATGTTGATTGATTCTGCTGCTCTGAAAGCAATGAAGAGTTCCAGACTGGAGAGGGTAAGTGAGGACTTCTTTCTAAAGGCTCTTTCACATGACTCATCACCGCTTCAAACCCAAGTGTTATGCACGGCTTTGACCTCCACATAAAAAGCATAGCAGAAAGTGTCAAAAGACAATTTTCACTTATTTATGCAAAGTGATCCATTGTGGAATGCTGACACGATGTTAAATTGCCCAACAGGTTTTCCACATGTAGCACTTTTACAATATATGATAGAACTTCATTTTTGAAGTTAACAATGTGTTTTGCATGTGCCATAACCATGTTTGCTTTTGTATTTTTTAGCACCTCTACAATGCAGCTGCGTTCAAAGCTAGAACCAAGGCCAGGAACAAGTTTCGGGACAAAAGGATTGACGTTGGCGAGTTCTAGGAAGTTTTTGTAATTTAACTTCATTTTCTTGCTCATACACCTTTTTATTATTTGCATTCCTAGCTGAAAAGTTACTAGTCTGAGTTTGTGATTTAAAATATAATATTTGCCAACTGTGAACTCACTAATCCTACCAACACTCTAATTTATGTCTATATTTAAGTGGTATTGGGTTTACTAGAATTTTGTTTTTGCCTGTGTACTTGTGGGTCTTATGAATTTCATAGTATATTTATGAATCTTGTGTATGTTAAAGTATGGACTGTACTGTAGTGACAAGGCTGTACATTTAAAAATAATAAATAAAATTAGATTAAGTTGATGTCCCCTATTCAAATGGGCTAGTTCGTGTTCTTTAATATCTGCCATGGTTTCAGATGACTCATTCATTTTAATAAGACCAGAAACCTTAGCTATTCTAAATCACCACCACACACACACAAAAAAACCTTTACCGCACTTCCTGGAATCTTCATAGTTGCCATGGAGATCAATTCACTGAAGCTGGTATAACAAGTTGCCAATGTTTTGTAAAAAAGCACGTAGGATACAAATGACAGTCTGATACATTGCAAAATCAGTTTCTTATTGTCATATTTCCAGTAAAATATCAAACTTATTTTTAATACGTTTTCAGAATTTTTTTCTTAGCCCACTGGCAATGCGTTGAAGTATCAAGTTTTGTTTTTGGAGCATATCGCCACCTACTAGTCAGAGAATTTATAGTAAAAAAGGACTTCAATATAGGTGCTGGTGAAAACCAGATCAATCAAATCGCTTAAGATGATTAAACCACTGGAGTCGTTTGGATTACGTTAATGCTTTTTGGACATTTAAAAATTTCTGGCCACCATTCACCAACAGAGAGGAGATATACTTCTAAAAAAATTTATTCAGTAGAAGAAAAGTCATGCACATCTGAGATGACATGAGGGTGAGTAAATGGAGACTTATTGTGGTGAACACCCCAGGAAGAATAGCTGCAGCACGGCTGTAGCTAATGGGGATCCTTTCAATAAAAAAATAAAAAACTGTCCCTTTAAAACGAGCAAAATCACGCATTCAGAAAATCTGCATACTATTTAGTACATTCTCTATACTGCAGAAGTGTAGTATGCAATTCTGCACACAGCTAATGTGTAACATGCACTAAACCGCAGACTATGTATGCTCCAATGCAACACGACAAACCAAACTGGTTTCCTATTGTTTTTGCGTTCCCAATGACAGAACAGAAGTCGACGTATTTGTCGGTGTTGCAAATGACTTAAATCATTAAAATCATAGCGCTATTATTTATTGGAGAATAAGTCTTATTGACACTGCTGTCTTTTTGGCAAACTAAGAAAAATGGAAATTAAATTACCACCTCATCTGCCAGCCTACTGTCTCACTAAATCCCTACACGACACACACGCACGATATTTGGGGAAATGCTTCGTATAAGCATCAAGTATAACCAAACGAATAATTTATTTGTTTCATTTATTTCGTCAAGATACAAACCGAAAATCCAGATATCTTTCTGAACAAGGAACGAAATGGAAGTGAACTGAAAGAACTCCACGTGCATCGCTCCAAATGATTCAGTCAGTGCGTGAGTCGTCCGAGGATTCTGAATGATTCCGAGTGAATTGGGAATCGATTCAGAGTTTTGCCAAACCCGTTTGAGCAATTGCCTGTGTAGAACCGACTCAAACGAATGATACAATTGATAATTTGGCATCGTTCTGAAAGTATATTTTACTTGGCTCCCGCTTCAGTTCCACTTAAAAAGATCAGAACAAAAAACTTTCGGAGCTCGACTGAACTCATGATTTTAATAGATCATTAGACTGGTACTTTAGACATTCTTATGCAGAGGTAAAGATGTGTTCAGTCAATAACTTGTGGCACCTACTTGTTGCAGCACATAACTTCGCAAAGTGGCCTCCTATGATTAGTTTTCAATCTTCAGGTCAGTAAGATTCAGATCAGGGCCGGACATGGACACATCTTCAAAACCCATTGTTTAAAGGATTAGATTAATGATAAAGCATTTCCTTAGAAGAATGCCACAAGCCCCAGCACAGGAAGTGATTTGCAAAATCATTATATTTGCTCCGCCCTAATCCATGTTTTCAGATCTTTGATTTCATTGGTTGGTTTGGTCAGTTGGTTAACACTGCCATTGGCCCACATGATCCTATGGATGTCTATTTCCTACACATTGATAAAAAAAAGTGCTTTGGCAAGTCAATTATGAGATGTCTTAATTATGAGTTTATAAATCAAAATTATTAGATTCACAGTCACATTTATGACATTACCCTTGTGAGACCTTCTGGATATTTTTGTAATTTTCATTTTTGTTTTTTCGATCATTTTGGCTCTGTTAATGCCAACGGCATACATTTAGCCAAAGGCGTGCATTTTTGGGGGAATTTTGATATTTCAACCTCATTTCCTGTAATACATCTATACACCGTGTACACAAAATAGTTACACTCGGGACATTCAGGACTTAAATGTCCCCAATGAAACTCATTAAAAGTGCAATATTTGATCCTAGTGCCATTAAAGCATAACATCTTTAATTCTATGATATTATGCTTTCATTCCAGAGCCCTGGCTTCAAAATATTAATTTGATATATTTTCCACCAGATGGCACCATTTTTCTCATGTTTATCCTATGGAGCAAATACATGCTTTTTTCCTATTTTCTGTTTGCTGTATTATAGAGCACTGCAGGCCAATTGAATAAATGATGCAGCTAACATTGTGTGGGTGTGTTCGTATGGATGTCAGAGTGTGTTATATATGTTTATGTTGAGAAATGTATTGTATGTATGTTTAAGCATTAGAGTTTTTTCCAAAATTTCCAAATTATCCCTTCGCATTTTAGTATATGAAAAATAATTATTTTGTTTTGTATTGTTAATAAAACAACAGTGGCATTAATATAACAAATGGGCATTTAAAGGGTTAAAATCCTGAAAATGAAAGAATATTTGGTAGTTTTGATCAGGACCGATGTTGGATAAATTCTTTACTAATTTTAAGTGGAAAATAATATTAATATATAACATTTATATGGCAGTTTTTTGGCGCGGACATTTTTGTCCTCGATGGACCTCTGAGTAACTTTTTTTTTTAAGGGCAAGTGTTAAGTAGAAATAATAAAATAAGTCATAAGAGGTTAAAAGTCATAATTCTGATATACTAAATCAGAATTATGATAAAACGTCAACATTTTTAAATAGTTAGCCATAATTGATAATAATAAAAAAATCATTATTATTAGATTCAGTCATAATTTTGAGACAAAAAGTAATCAAAAGTATAAGATGGGGCAGTCCATCAGATTATAATAATTATTGTTTTTCATTTTTTTTATGTTGTTGTTACTGCTGTGGTTGTTTTCATTGATTTTTTGTCATACAGACTGCCCACACATACACAAACCTACACTGAACCATCAACCAGTATGTGCCCACACAGTAAATACATAAAAATGACACACTAACACCTTTTAACACTTATAACCATAAAGTTTTTTTTTCTTTTTTGTTTTGTCTCATCTTCTTGTCTCTTCTCTACTTGCTGTCTTCCGATCTCCATCACTGAAAACATGATTACATAGTATTTGTCGCATGTAAATGTTACCATCTTCTCTTCCAATAAAAAAAAAAAAAAATGTTATATTGAAAAAGGCTATTTTCAATTTTAATCTAATATTGTGTAAAGCATCTTAACTTTTGGCAGTCCAATAAAAAAGTTCCAGTTCATTCATCACACTGAAAATGGAAGGTCATCATCCAGGTATTCCAGGCATGTTGCATATTTTTCATCTACTGCAGAAAAGGAAAGAGTAATTTAGTAGCATGTGATTCTGGACATACCCACTGTGCATTATTTTTCTATACAAAATGTATCTTTTAAGTCACAAATTCTGATTAACACTCAGAGACCAAATGTAACAGAATTGTAATGTTTGTTTTTCCTGCAATAAAACAATAAAATATTCTGGTTTAAAATGTTTAAAAAAAACAAACACCGTACTTTAGAACAACAGTTTGATTTTCACATACACTGCCATTGTTTTCTGAAGTCACACAAAATTCACCCCAAAACAAAATATGCTTAAAAATGAAAATAGTTTATAATCAGTGGCTTCCTACAAACATGACCAAAGAGAGAGAGAGAGGAAAAAAGAAAATACATCATCAGTTTTTATGCTTGAGTCTCTGAGGGTTAAACACACATTGTTTGGTTTAAAGAAAACATCAAATGATGCAATAGGTAAACACACATTCAAGCATGGCATTGTTTTGACATGTTAAATATAATGTGCAGATTACAGCTATTTTGTCACAGAGCCACATTGCTCACGAAAAACAGCATCTTCACAGATTTTTGCTGTTGCAATTCTGATATCTATAATGCCAAAACTACACCAGGCTTTTCAGGTCTTTTTTTTAATAAATAAAGCACAGGAAGCTACCTTGACCCACATTTGATTTCCTGATGCCAGAACAGTAGCCTCATGTTTATGCGTGTCAGCCATTGTTATATAATTAGCTTCCTTTGGCCTGGAAACTCAGCAGCCAGCAATGGAGGTGTCGATTCTGGGTCAGTGAGATAATCTATTGAACTCAGAATGATCTTTTCAACAATGTGCCAAAGTTAGATGCCCAATTTCAAGCAAGCAAAATGAGAATGGTGTCAAAAATACAGTTACAATTAATCCTTAGATTATCGGCACCTAATGCGTGATTAACAGGCCTTATTTATATATTAGGTTACTGTATAAGAAAGAAAAATCACAAACGAGATCTATTTGAAATATTAATTGTTTCTTATAGGTCGCAATGAGATTAAATCATCTCCTGCTTCTCTGATTGCTCTCCTGAAAACCCCCAAATCTCACTCAAGAGTTTCAGAAGTGATCTCAACAATATAACAGACTGTGCTCAGATTTTCCAAAATATATAATAGTATTTTTCTAGGCCACTTAGTCTTTGTAAACATTTTAAACATTTTAAAAAAAGTACAATTCATTTCCTTGGGTTTAAAACATTTTAAGTAAAAAAAAAAGTTTTTATAATAATAATAAAAATCTACATATTTTACTTAAAACACAAGTATGTGGTTTGATGTAAACATGAAAACAGCTAAATGTGCATTATTATTATAATTTTTTTTTTATTATTGTATTTATGAACGACTGGCAATGCAAAAGTCTTCCAGCAGATGGCAGTTTTTCACTATTGAGAATTGAAGTCCCAACAGTCATCTTAATGAGATTACTTCATTAATCAATCCACAAAAACAGAGCCACTTATTACCATTAACATGTGTCAGTTCTGCATGTTTACACACATGAACATATTCCACTTAATATGTAACAACACTTATCATCCAATGAAATGATTTTCCCTATTTAACGGTCTAAAATCATGAACCACAGTTTGAATTTCCAGCTCATTAGCCTCATGTGGAGAACCCAAATCTACAGCCTTTATATCACAACCATGATAAATTCATTATTACACATATTTCTGGAACTGGAAAGTGGTCATGTCAGCACATTCTGTTTTTTTGAGCCAAGCACAGATGTTAGGTGACTCCTCCAGCATAAACACAGAGCACTCATGTTTAAACCCTTTTGTGGTTGGCGGCCAGTCTCCAACAAAAACACATATGCACATTATTAATCGTGGCCAAAAACCCACCGTCTTGCCACATAGGCTCGTGATCATGGAGGCTGGTGACACATGCGGACGCCCACCGGGTCCGACAACTGTTTACTGGGCCGTGCCAAGCAGGATTATGCTGGGGTTCATGGAAAGGCACCTGTTCACGAGCTGCACGAGCCAGCACATTGGCACAGTTGGCTCTTTTTTTGCAAACACTTATGTGCAACTCATTATATTAGATCACTGCAACTCTATTTACATGCACAGACCCATTACAGTATATTAACCCCTTAAACTCTTTTGCATTTTGGGGCTGTTGCACCCTGCAATTTTTCACACTGAAATTTAAAAGCTCACCATTCACACATACTGTGGACTAATTGCACATTCCATCACAATATGGTGGCACTCTAACGCATTTTAGCCTTCATAGATGTGCTCATCCATAGACATTCAGTCTAATTTTCAGTTCATGCACCACCCACATTTCACTGAATATCTCGGCCTCTGAGTGGACTAGAAGGTCAATCCAGGTGTCATTGGAATGCTGACATTGCATACATTCCTGCTGGATGGCATGTTTTGTTCTGGACATCTAAGATATAACATTGTATTATTCACACAAGCAAGCTCACAGACATGTAAAAAATGAAATATTGTTTAGAAAACTGCCTAAGGTAGCAGCAATTATCAGCTCATAAAAGAGACGTTTGTTTTTGATGACTTACAGAAATCATATTTCACTTTGGGATGCTTTTGAAACTTTTTCAAAGTGTGGTATTAGGGCAACAACATAACAAACTGTATAGTCACACTCCTGAGAATGAGAGCTTTCATTTGATATATGACTTTCAATTTAAGTGCTATGTGAAAGATTAATTTCATATTAATATTTCTACCCCATTACCTCTAGGGGGCACTAATTTGCGATGCATATATTTTCAGATCTTATTTTGTTATTTTATGTAACATGAATGCAAAAGTGATGGTATTCTCTGAAAAGTTCAGATTCTAAGCTTTCAAATGATACCTCATATGCCTGACTTATGTCACTTTAACGTCTTAAGCGTAGACTTTTTTTTCGTAATACAGCCCCTCCTTTAGACCCTCTGGCAGGTTCATAGAGTTTCAGAAGTAACCATTGTACCATGTCAAAACATAACACATAACAGCAAGCCAGAACACATTAGCAAATTGCTAGAAGACCTTAAAAACGCATAAGAATGCCAGTCATTGGGTTTGATGTGGTCTAAAGGAGTCTAATAATGTCTAATGGGATCTGATGTAGTCTTAACATAGCATGACCATGGTACACATCCAAAAACATTGTGTTACCATGGTACCATGCCCAAACAAACATTACTTAAATATGGGATGATGTCCATAACCCTAGCAAAACATAACAACAAGCCAGAACAGCCTAGCAACAAGCAAGAATACCTTAAAAATGCCTAGCAACCTGCCAGCCATTGGGTTTGATATGGTTTAAAGGGTTCTGATGTGGTATTAGGAAGTCTGATGAGGTTTGATCAAGTCTAATAGGGTTTGATGTTGTATCTGGGGGGTTCTAAACATGGGAATACCATGGTATATGTCCAAAAAAACCATTGTGATACCATGTCCAAAAAACATGATATAAATATGGTATCATGTCCACAAAAAAAAAAAAGAAAATCCACAATACATTACAGTATTCGTAGATACACCACCATAGAGGATCCACTTCAACTTAACTCAATGTTGTAAACCATGGACTTCTATGTGGGAAGACAAAATGCAATATTTAGGGTGATTTCAATAAACCAGTTTGTCCTATTATAACAGGACAATTCAGTTCAGTGTTGCTTATGAGTAAATAGCACAGGGAGTAATAGGAGACAGTAACTTCATCACACAGTGTGTGTGTATATGTGTGTGTGTGTGTGTATGTGGCTTATACAAATTCTTGTATATATATTCTTGTCCCTGTGTGTGTTATAGAAGTGTGAGTGCACTATTGGCTGCTCAGTAGAATGATTAAAACACACTTGCCCGTGCACTGGGGGTTGTTGCCAGGGCTCTGAAGGAGAACGCAAGCTGATTGGCTCCTTTAAATGACTGAAGATTCCAAACTAGTCACATTAACCCGAGAACACATCTTAGTCAACAACTCTCACACATACAAATCAATTCCATGGTTGACGTTAATTGATATCTTTGAAGGTTGCATTTCATTTTCGAAGGGATTGTCGAGGCAAAGTGGTATCATTTGGATACGGAGACTCACTGACTAGACAGAGGCTGCATTAAAATGTACACAGGTGTTATAAAAACCAAAGAAATGTTAAGAGTTGCCATCTTGAGAGTTGAAGACATCATTTTAAAGACCCCATGATTGCTTGACAAGTGTCGTTTTTTTACTTTCCTGTGTTGATATATTTCCTATTGCATCAGGATGATTTAGCAGGACATATCGAAGGGCTATTTTAAATAGCCAACAGTCTTTATTTTACATAACAGACGTGAACCATGATTTTCTACTGGCAATTGCTAATTGGTAGGGGGTCATTGGGCTCTATTTTTGTGGCCACGCTAGGCACAAAGATCAACTATCACTTGCTAAATCTTATCCGATTTTCATTAGATGCTAATTCTAAGCGCAATGTTCATAAACATTTTGAAACGCCCACAAGTGCAAGATGAGTTTTTTTTTTCTGCCAAATAAAGACTGTAAAAATGGCAAAACTGTCACGAACCCCGCTCCTCTGCCCCATCCCCGCTTCGTCGCACACACACGCGCGCTCCCTCGAGCTTACTCGCTCGTTCCGCCCCCTCGAGCTTGCACGCTCGTTCTGCTTCCTCGAGCTCACATGCTCGTACACAATCTCCCCCCTCGGGCTCACATGCCCGCTCCCAATCGCCAGAACATTAAAGACGCTCCCGCACTCGCCTCATTCAGCACCTCATTGTATACACCTGCACTCGCCTCATCAGCACACCAGAGCATTGTATACACCTGTACTAGTCCCATCACCTGTCATTCCTTTCACCTGCACCACTCGTTTGTTCCCCTATAAATACCCCAGCACATTCGTCTCACGCTTGTTGGTTATTGTTTAGTTTTCCCCTTCGCTTTGCCAGCACTAGTCATCCCCTAGTTCCCCTGTCTTTTGCTCCCGCTAGTCCCGTCTAGTTGTGTCCTGTTTCCCGGCTTCGACCTCCCGCTCTCGTTGACCACTCTCTCCCGGATTTGCCCCTTTACCCAATCCTGATTCCCCGGCTTTCGACTTAACGCTCCCCTGACCATTCTTCCTCTGGATTTCCCGTATTGTACCTTTGCCTGCTTCAATAAACACCAGCTTGACTCAACATTGTGACTGTCTCATCTTGTGTGTGTGTGTGGGTTACAAAAACTGAATGCATATATCTGCGTAAATTTGCACTTTTTAAGAGTACACTCGCATATAGATGGCCTCAAAGCTAAAGGCCAAAGTGTATTTCTGTTTTCCTAATGCCACTACATCTCACACACAATGTACGTGACACAAATTTCATCATCAGCACAGTATGTTTGGACTGTCTGCGTACAGCCTTGTTGTTCTAGACATGAGTACAGTCCGCCTGAGGTCAGCTTTGATTGTGCAATCAAAAGAGCGCTCTGTTGTGTGCAAGACGTAACGGCACATGGAACAACAAAGTATACCTAAGCTCCAGTTTTGATTTCAAGGGGTCTTTAAGTCTGAAACATACTCAATGAAAGTAGGGGAACGCAAATGCTTCTTGCTGTATCCGCTTTGTTTCTTTGAGCCAAGATTGAGAGAGAAATTGAAAGGCTTAAGGGATGATATAAAGTTTACTACCATTTACTACCAAGATACTACCATTCTTGTTAAGCATTTTTACCAAAAAAGTTTCTACTTTGTCACCATCCAAAATATTCTATTATCACAGCTCTTGGAAAAACAACGCCTGCTCAAACGTCGCAATTACTGCCAGTCACTGATTTCATGAATCCCTCATCCATTTTAGTAGCCCGATCTCAGTTTTTTACAGCGCTAGTAAATACGCTAGCATTATTTATTAAGTGGTTGGGTTTTTCCATCAGAATGGATGTTGCTTTAAGGTTGTAAAGCTGGTTTTATTGTCCTCATTTTATTTTCTCTTAGTGGAAATGTTGTTTTTCGAAACTTGAGGGCTGCGGGCATTTAGCATGTTCTTAGCAGCCCTACAGTACCTCAGTGGAAATATTGCATGCTTTTTCACGCTCTGCATGTACTGTATATCCTTCACTTACGCTCCCCTGGTCTCCATCTCTCTTCTTGAGTATCCTGGTCTACAAACAACATTTTCAACTTGATTATTCAACCCATGGAAATGCCACGCGAAAATGTGATATGTGGTATTTGCAATAAAAACCAGTGCAACAACTAGCGGTTAAGCCTGTGCGTACATTGGTCCTGTCAGGGAGACATGCTTTTCTTCACAGTTGATGGACAAGCAACAAATGAAAATCTAATAGATAATGCAAAGGACTTGGACTGAAAACAAAAAAATGGTAATCACATTTCAGGAAAATGCTGCCAGGCCATGCATACCAAATCAGTGCCACCTATGTTGAACATCTAATCTTATGCTAACAGAGATAATAATAAACCTTTTTCTGCCTTTCTTTCTCTTTTCTGTTTCTTTATTTGCAAACAATTGCAATGCATGCTTGTGTGACAGTCTATACTGTGTATGCATGTTTTATTTACACTTGGTTAAATCTGTTTGATCGTTTATCTATCTGATCATGGAAAGACCAAGTGTAAATGCCATCCAAGACTCATTTGAGACAGATAGCAATCTGAACATTTTGAGATGCATACAAGACATGACTTGGCGAAGTGTAAATACATCCAGGGCCGTAGCTAGTGGGGTGAATAGTTGTAATGATTCTAGGGGCCTAAGGTCCAATTCTGAAACTGTATTTTTTGAATAGGGAAGTGGCCTAGAGCAATAGACAGTCAGGGGGCCTAGAATTCCTTACTATGGTCCTGAATATATCTAGTTGTTCAGGTCACTTGAGTAAACATTACTCATCCCAAACAGAACAAATTTTACCTAAAGCGTAGAAATGGTACATCAGATTTATATTAGTTTAGCGAAAACACATTTATTTGGTCAAGTGTAAATTTAATGTGCATACCCAATTGATTAGCAATTCAATCAATCAAAATGCATGAAGTATCTAAGTGTGTGCTATGTTTGTGTGTGCGTGTGTGTGTGACAGCAGTATGTTTCGATTATATTACTTTATTAAAAGACATGCTCTAAGAAAGAGTGACGAGAAACTCATTACATCTAATAGCTTCTGGGAATAGCATCAGGGAGTCTAATTTGAGCTCAGACAGAAAACCCTTCAACAATCTAACTCACATCCCATTCTGAACACATGACTAATGGAAAATAAACTGGAGTTTTACATTTTTAGAAAGGAAATGTAAGTGGTGCTTTCCCCAGCAAAAGTAGCTTTCATTATGCTAGAGTGTTAATGCATTGCTATGCAGTTGCTAGGATGTTCTGGCTGGTTGCTTATTAGTCCTGGTAAAAATACTCTACCCCAAATCTGTATAATATTCTGGTCCTTGGGTATGGCTTATGTCCTTGTAAATCTATAGGATTTTTTTAAGCCATTTTATCGTCCACTAGCCAAGGCCTAGGTTCATTGTTTCAATTTATCTAAAAGAAAAAAATGTTTAACTTTCAGACTAAAACCAACCTTATTTGTTATACACTTGATATGCATAGGTAACTTATTACACTCCTGTGCTGCTGAGTATTCAAAAGACATCTGGCCATACATGGATTTAAAGCGACAAAGTAAGATCCATAATATTCTGCCTGGTATTGTAACAATGTTTTTCACTAATCCCTAACTAATCACAAAAATAAACTGGAGCTCTTTTGTTGATTATTCTATGTACGATGTTAACTTTAAGTTATACTGCTCTACATTCAACTGGAAACCAACCAAGATGTCTAAAATGGGTTTCATCCACAAGAGCAAAATGCTGAATCCTTAAAACTAATCTAATAAATTTATTTTGAGAGGCTTGTAACATTCCCATCCACATCAAGGATGGGAGCCAATACAAGCATAGTCATAATAACATTGCACTAAATATAATAGAAGTAATCTTAAGTATTCTCTATCCAGAAATCCAACATGTCTAGCTAAATATTTGGTCCTGGTATTAACCTTGACAAGAACTTTCAAGGCCATACTTGCACCACTCAAGCTATTGTCAAGAACACAACCAGGATAATTGACAGAAGTTCTATTTAATATTACACAGTTGCCGACCTTGACAGCCAACTCAGCAGCCCTATGTACTTTAGATTTACAGCCAAATAGTATTGATTCCATTTTGACAAGATGTAGTAAAAGTTTATTTTCTGAAAGCCAATCTCATACCTTACTGAGGTCCTCACCTAATTTCTCCTGTATTTTACAAGCATCCTTACCTAATACCAATACTGCATATAAAAACAAGTTACAATCATAAGCAGCTTGCATATAATTTATAAATGACAAAAGCAAGAGAGGACCAAGTATACTTTCATGGGGAACTCCAATATTTACAAGTTTTGCCTTTGAAAGGATCCCTCCAACATCTACCCTTTGAGTCCTCCCAGTGAAATAAGAAGACAACCACTGCAATCACTGTATTCGAAAAACCCATCAAACTTAATTTATGTAAAAGTATTTAGTGATTTACTGTATCAAAGGCTATCAAAGGCTTTCCGAATGTCCAAAAGAACCATTTCACACAATTTTCCATCATCAATCTGTTTCCTTATATAATCTGTTAAATATAGTAAACAAATATCTGTTGAATGAGACATCCTAAAACCTGACTGCAAATCATAAATCAATCTATTTTTACATACAAATTCATACATCTGTTTATGACATCACAAACTTTTCAAATTTTTTTGAAGCCACACTGAGGACGAAGACCGGAAGGTATATCCCAGGATCATATCTATGCCCTTTCTTATATATTGGAATAATATTTACTATCTTCATATCAGATGGTACTTTACCCTTTTTAAGTGATAGATTAGCATTATATGTAATGGTTGGTCCAATGATATCTGTAGCATCTCTTAAAAACCCAGCTGGAATACTGTCTAGACCAGTTGCTTTAGAAAGAGAAAGAATGTGGTAACACACCTTGTCTTGAATAGAACCTCTTAACAAAATCAATCCCATAATTTACTTTACTTGGAGGCAACCTTTTTTCTAAGCTATTAGCAATAGATGAGACTTTACTTTTATCAAATTATATCTCTCCATCAAAATTCTAAGCCCATTTTTGATGAACCAGGTTATTTACCATCAAGTTTGAGCTTATTCAGCACCATTCACAATGATTTTGGATCCTCCTTGTTTAAATTGTTCAGTGATAAAGATCCTCTTATTTACTTCCCTTATACTTTTCTGTACTAAATTTCTGAGTACTTTAAACTTAAATTTTTTAATCCACTACATTTGTAGTTCTCCTATACATGGATAGGGCCTTATTTCTACTTTTTATTAGTTATATCATCTTCTGATTCATCCAATGACTGGATCTTTGCTTAACTCTCACCTGTCTAAGCAGGGCAACTTCGTTAACTAGATTAAGAAATAAATATTAAAAATGTATCCAAGCATAATCAACCAATGAGGTGTTTTGTATATTTTCCCATTTAACTCTATTTAGGTGATCTTTGACTATTTCATCATAATATTTTTTAAGCAGTCTAGTCCTTACTGTTTTATGCCTACTACATTTTTGTTTAAAACATTTCCTTGTACAGAATATAATATGATGATCACTGACACCATATTCTATCACTCCTTTCTGGGAAATATTTGCTTCATCAGACACCAAAATTAGGTTGATAGTACTATCACCACTGTCCCAAAGGATTTACATAATGTCCATAGAGCATTATAATTCCCCCTGTTCTTTTACTAACATCAGTATTAAAATCCCCAATAATAATACATTCTTTTGTCAAAGCATCATTATAATTGTTCAAAGCATACTCAAGTCCCTCATAAACATCCTTTTTATTCGGTGGTCCAGAACACACTCCAAACAGAATAGGCTTTGTTGCAGGAAGTGTAACATCCAGAAAAAATAACTCATGCACAGCATTTATGTCTAGCACATCAGAATTAATATTGGATATAATAAAAACACAAATGCCTCCCCCTTTTCTATTGAAATCCTTTCTAATTCTATTATAACTTTCAACACTTCATTGTTATAACTTCAAAATAATAATATAATTTACTGTCAAATCTAACCAGGTCTCTGTTAAACATAAAATTCCCACTTTAGCAACCACTTTAATTTGTCTATCTTCGGTAATAAACTCCTTATCTTAGTCTTTATCTGAAACCCTCTAGCGCCACCAACAGTTTAAAGTTCCACTCATGTTTATGCAAATAAGTTTTGAACCATAAGTCTTAGAGACAAAATAATTTCCCCCTGATTTCTGAAAACATACCATAGTTTTAATTTCATCTATTGCTAATAGCTTAGTAAAAAGGTTGCCTCCAAGTAAAGTAAGTTATGGGATTGATCAATATTCGGAAAAACTACTTTTTCAAACTCTTTAAACAATTTAAATGGGTAAGCCCAGCATGCATTCGAACGGGGAAGGTGAGAACGGGAGTTGGCTCACACTGTGTTCGAAAGGGAGGGCTCACGCTGCCATTCGAATGGGAGACTGCTCTACAGAGAGAGTGGTTTAGCTTGCAGCATTTGAACGGGTAAGCCTAGCATGCATTAGAACGGGGAAAGTAAGAACCAGAGTTGGCTCACACTGTGCTCGAAAGGAAGTGCTAACACTATGATTCAAACTGGAGACTGCTCTAAAGAGAGAGTAGATTGAGTATTTAAAGTATGGTAAAGGGGCTCCTGTGGGAGCACTGCTGTGTTTCCATGGCTATAGATGCACATCTATAAATTTATGGAACTGAGGAATTGAAAGTGCCTGTGGAGAAAATAGAAACAACTCTGTGTATACACCTGTAAGGGTGGCGAAAAGTTAGTTAGGAAAACCAAGCCATTATATTTATACTCACCGGCAAGGAAAGCCAAAGGTTAGTTACGAAAAACAAGACGATTATGTTTGTACACGCTTGTAGGGGAAGCAAGTGGTTGGATAGGAAAACATAACTTAATTACATTTGCCATGGGCGGGGCACTGCTGCGGCAGTGTCAAGTAGAGCATAAATTACTTTATTAAATGTATCAACACCTGTAAGGGAAGCAGAGGTTCATTTGTACATACCTGTAGGGGGAGCAAATGGTTAGTTAGGAATACGTAAATGTATTACCTTTATCCCGTCTGTAAAAGCAAAAGGTTAGTAAGAATCCAACTTTATTACGTTTGTCATGGCTGGGCATTACTATGGCAGCATCAAAATGCAAAAAGGGTGCTGCTGTGGCATTATCGAGAGTATGCGGGTGATGCTGTGGCAGTATCGAGTGTGGGCGGGTACTGCGGCCCATTATCTGGTGGGAGACATGGTTTTATTACATTTATGCACACCTTATTATATGTTGGGCTTGTTTTACCCACGAGCGAAGGAATTGCCAATTCGAAGGTTAACGGGAAATGCAAAAAGCCCCTTAAGATTACTGCCCCACCACTGCGCTCAAACGGAAGAGACCATACTGTATTCGAATGGCAGGTGGTGCCGAGTAGAGAACCTTGCGGAGTTGTGATTTGCCATATGTATACACTCACCTAAAGGATTATTAGGAACACCATACTAATACTGTGTTTGACCCCCTTTCACCTTCAGAACTGCCTTAATTATACGTGGCATTGATTCAACAAGGTGCTGAAAGCATTCTTTAGAAATGTTGGCCCATATTGATAGGATAGCATCTTGCAGTTGATGGAGATTTGTGGGATGCACATCCAGGGCACAAAGCTCCCGTTCCACCACATCCCAAAGATGCTCTATTGGGTTGAGATCTGGTGACTGTGGGGGCCATTTTAGTACAGTGAACTCATTGTCATGTTCAAGAAACCAATTTGAAATGATTCAAGCTTTGTGACATGGTGCATTATCCTGCTGGAAGTAGCCATCAGAGGATGGGTACATGGTGGCCATAAAGGGATGGACATGGTCAGAAACAATGCTCAGGTAGGCCGTGGCATTTAAACGATGCCCAATTGGCACTAAGGGGCCTAAAGTGTGGCAAGAAAACATCCCCCACACCATTACACCACCACCACCAGCCTGCACAGTGGTAACAAGGCATGATGGATCCAGGTTCTCATTCTGTTTACGCCAAATTCTGACTCTACCATCTGAATGTCTCAACAGAAATCGAGACTCATCAGACAGGCAACATTTTTCCAGTCTTCAACTGTCCAATTTTGGTGAGCTCTTGCAAATTGTAGCCTCTTTTTCCTATTTGTAGTGGAGATGAGTGGTACCCGGTGGGGTCTTCTGCTGTTGTAGCCCATCCGCCTCAAGGTTGTGCGTGTTGTGGCTTCACAAATGCTTTGCTGCATACCTCGGTTGTAACGAGTGGTTATTTCAGGCAAAGTTGCTCTTCTATCAGCTTGAATCAGTCGGCCCATTCTCCTCTGACCTCTTGCATCAACAAGGCATTTTCGCCCACAGGACTGCCGCATACTGGATGTTTTTCCCTTTTAACACCATTCTTTGTAAACCCTAGAAATGGTTGTGCGTGAAAATCCCAATAACTGAGCAGATTGTGAAATACTCAGACCGGCCCGTCTGGCACCAACAACCATGCCACGCTCAAAATTGCTTAAATCACCTTTCTTTCCCATTCTGACATTCAGTTTGGAGTTCAGGAGATTGTCTTGACCAGGACCACACCCCTAAATGCATTGAAGCAACTGCCATGTGATTGGTTGATTAGATAATTGCATTAACGGGAAATTGAACAGGTGTTCCTAATAATCCTTTAGGTGAGTGTATATATTTATGAGCTACACCTCTAGACATTGATAAGAGCAAACACAACTAACAAAAAAATTACCTGACTATAAATACTTGCAAATATGAAGGCCAACTATACAGTAAAAAAAAACAAAAAACAGAATTGCACTATATACAGACATTTCACCAACCGCAGACGAACAAGACTGAGAACAATTCGACTACATTGTTTGTCTAATTTATGTGGCATCCCTTCCTAGCAGAGCATCATACCCCATAGACATTATGTTGTGACTCAGGCATAAATCAGAGCCAATAATCTCATTATGGAAATAAGGCTGAAGAGAAACATCTCCTGCATTTCGAAACACCATCTCAGCATCTCAGTATTTAAGAACATAACGGATACATAAACACTAAAATATTCCTGAATGCAATGAATACTTTAAAAAGTCATCTTTCTGACTCACAGCTTTTGGGCTGTCACTATTTGCTCTGACAATTTGATTACAATTCTTTCAAAATGACTTAATTCTGAAATATGGTCACATTTTGGTTGGATTCGATTCTAATTTTCAGTTACAATTCTTAATTATTTAAAAAAACATGCTGAAGGCAAGCATCACTAGAACAATTGCTCATACTTAGGGTTATGGTTTTGAACAACTTGTGAAAAATGCCTTCTATTGTGAAGCTTGTTTTCTATTACATAACATTCCTGCTAAACAGTATTTATCACAATGCACTTTATGCACATATGTTAAAAGTAAGAAAAGTTGCGTCATGGAAATAAATGTACAAACACGTGTACATAAATACACTTACACTCAAACTCAATATTGAAATAAGTGCTTATCACAGTGTGCCTTATACAAAACATTTAAAATGAATATAAGCTGCATTAAGCATTATTCCATTAAACTCTGTTATATTCCATCTCTTACTATGTTCACTTAAAAAAAACTAAGATTTCATTACAGCAGATTGTAAATGCAAAGTGCTATTCACAGCAATACTGTACCTATTATTCACAGTTAAGAGTATGATGAGAGTTATCACCATAGTATGGGGTTTAATTGCCCTATATCTATTAATCTTTGCCCTATAGGTCTCATACCAGTCTTCTGATCACCCATTGTTGATGTCCTCTCATTGGTCTTTTGGTTTGATTTGGTATCACATTTTAATTCATAACCTGAGCTTTCTTGCCCTTTAAAAACTGCTAAATAATTTTTATCTCAGGCAGTGATTTAATGTTATTGCATGACTGGACTTTGGGAGGTAATTTAGAGATAAAATGTGAGTGGACATCAGGACAGTTCAAGGTTGTAACTCATCCAAAGCCCGCAGGACGACAAAGATCTGAAGTATGTGTCTGATTTAAAACATCCTCTCCAACTGAATCGTGCACATTTACACAAACACACACACAGTGTTTTTCAACTGGTTTTGCTTCAGGACACAGATTTTACATTGGACAAGTGACGACTCTGCACATTACCAAATTTTTACCTGATTGTCCCCAAAGGGTGTCGGCCCACCATGAAAATGCTCGGTATGCCAGAATAGCAGAGAAGAACCTCTGAATTAAATTGTACTTGACCCAGCCTGTTTGCGTTGCACGCATATTTCACCAAACCCACTTGCACCTAGAGTTAGCGCATACTTGTAAAAAAATACCAAAATTTCTTTGCCATGCCCAATGACTTTGCATGTATGACTTATGGCATATCGCTGCACTTAGCCCTTGTGCTCTTAAAATAGAGCCCTAAGATTTATCGATATTACCATAAACTGAAAAGGATCCCATGAACAACGATATGCAAATTTATCAGGCTTTTTGGTAACATTTTACAAGACTTTCATTAATAAATCATTAACAAACAGTATATAATGCTTAACAGATCATTAGTTAATGTATAGTCAAATAGTTAGAAATATAATATAGAATATAGAAAGTTAGTGCAATTGCTGAGTATATAACTAAAAGCAAGGATGATATGAGTGAATGCCTCAATATTAGGGCTAAAAGGGTTTAATTTAAAACTGAATCCAAGTCGTTTTCTGGTTTAATGCCCTAACGCTCCTGATCTTCTATGAAATGGAATTTTCTGAAGCTTACGGCTCTTTAAACACTTCACACCCAGCTTTTACCCATGCACATGAATGCACTCGTACAGGTCATATCTTTCAGTTAAAAGCAGAGTGATTGAGACTTCAGATGAATGAATGAGAATATGATCATCGTAGAGGAAGAGAAAGAGAGGGAATAGAAGACAAGTAAATGGTTTTAAAGGGGTGGAGTGGGTGGAATGAATCAGCAAACTGAATATAGAGCTGATCATTTGTCTTCTTCAGGAGCTCATAAACATGTAGCCAGCAGACCGCTGGTCCTAATAGAGTTTCTTGTAAAAGAATCCAGAGGCATATTGTTGTTTACTGCCTTACAAAACGTGTTCAAATCACGTCTGAAAGCCTGTGATGATTCTTTGTACCCTTCTGGATTACTAGTCACTAGTTTATGTAAGCTAAAGGTCTTGGTTATAGTATTATAGTAGGTGCCTCAATGGTTGACAAGAAGTGATTTAATTGGATATTCAGTTTATCTTGTTTATAATTACAACTGACCAAATTTAATGGTGCACAAAGTTAATCTGAATAAATGTAATAAATCATTAACATAAAGTACACCCCAGTTTGCGCACATACACCCACAGATAGCGCAAACACTCCCACCCATGCCCACTCATGCTTTGCACTGGCACGAAAATTGCCCTTAAAATTAGCACTCACATGAAAATTGTATAAGACGTTGCACGTGGTCACAGTGCTTCGCTTTGTGCCCTCACAAAAATAGAGCCCTGTATTTTTTATTTTAAGGACATTTTTGATGACTTTTGTATAATAAACAATTTGGTAATCTGTAGAGTTGTCACTTGTCCAATGTAAAATCTGGGTCCTGAAGTACATTTTACACTCCTCATTTAACAGGGAAAAACTTTGGCTAACATTATTTAAAGGTCAGAAATAAACATTAAAATAACATTAATGGAACATCTTAATGACGTTATTAATATAATAAGGAACATCCTCATATCCATTTTTTTATATAAAAAAAAGTCAAATCAAGTTTTCAGGAATAGAATGCTAATATTTAAATAAAGTTCTATAGACATTAAGAAAAACTGGACATTTAAATTTTCCCACAACCACAATGTAACTTTTGGAATATGTTTTAAGAACATACATTTGTAAGCTGGATTTATGCTGCCTACTATTTAATGACTTTATTCATATAATGAGGAACATCCTTGTGACTTTTTTTTGCATAAAGTCAAATTTATTTTTCTTTAAGTACAAATAATACATTTATGAACTTATTTGGGGTTTTTAACACACAGATTGTGGCTGTTATGGTCTGATCCCTGAATTGATGTGTGTATGTTCTGTATAGTAAAGGATTTATAGATTTGATTTGACCAAATCAAAAATAAATGTCTCTGTGAAATAATGTTACCAGTTCATTTTGTGTGTGTCTGAGTGTTTTTCTGCATTGTGGCTGTATTGTATTTGACAAGAAAAAAGCTCTGTGTTATAGTCTTTCCCATTCACATCCTATGGTCAGTCAATTTTGACCACAAACAGCATAGGTGTTGCTTTTTTTATGATCACTTAGACTTATCAAATCAAGTCCAATTTTTTTTTTGTTCAGATGGTAAGTGGAGGAACAGTCACGAAGTTTTGTAGTGCTTAGATAAACACATTTTTTTAATTTTTTACATTGGAAATATAGATTTAGGTAAAAAATTACTGAACATAATAGGAAGGTTAATTCCATAAGAGAAGTACAATAATCCAGAAGTCCAGTTACAATTTTATGTTCAAATGTCTTCACTCTGGTTAGTCCAATGAAATACTGAGTCAAAAACATATTATAACTTACAGTTCTTCGTTAAAATAAACCCACAGGAATTCGCCATTGGTTTATAGAAAATAATTTTTAGAAAAGATCTGTGAATTAATTTTGAAATCGTATTTTGTTAAGTGCACATTCTCAACACATTTGTCAAAAGTACTATTCATTTATTTTACTGTAAAGTTTTTTTTGTCGAAAAAATGACTTAGTGCACCTTTAAGAATACACATGAAAAACATTTTTAATCAAATCGTTACCAATATGCCATCTGTATATCGATGCAGAGAGCTCTTTACATTTACATTTACATTTACATTTATGCATTTGGCAGACGCTTTATCCAAAGCGACTTACAGTGCACTTATTACAGGGACAATCCCCCCCGGAGCAACCTGGAGTTAAGTGCCTTGCTCAAGGGCCCAACAGTGGCATCTTGGTGTTGCTGGGGCTTGAACCCCCGACCTTCTGGTCAGTAACCCACACGCTCGATCAGCTAATGAATAATTTCAGTGCGACAGACACTCACTGTGCACATAGAACAAGGTGGGGGCAGTTGGAAGACAGGGTGGAGATTACAATATTGTTGAAAGGTCGATTTACAAATTGATGAAGTCACCTCAACTAGTTTTGCTGTATCTCACAAGAGCTGGCTCTCAGCCAGAACAACGCTGTTTGGGATCTGGTCTATATGAGATGGTTTTGTGCAAAATCCAGACCCCCTTGGAACCCGAAGTGATTCCATTGGCTGAAAGGACTTGTATATTGGTACTCTATTCGGTGACTAATTAGAGATTTCAGGAAATGACTTTATGCATGCAGTCTTAAAGGAATATTCCAATTTCAATACAAGTTAAGTTCAATCGACAGCATTTGTGGCATAATGTTGATTACCAGATTGGCGCTAAAGCACAGACCACCAACATTAAATGCTGAAGTAACTTGAGGAAGATATCCTGAACAAAGAGTTTGCATCAAATGTCTTAAAAAACTGAAAATATTTTCTTATATGGGTTCTCTTAACTTGTACATTTTATTACTGCATCTCTGCCTTGCGTCCTGTTAAAAAAAGTTCTGATCTCATGATTGTCTTCATAATGTATTTCATATTGCTGCATTTTTACCTTTGCATTAAATCTTACATGAGTCCTCTTCACATGACATATACACTCACCTAAAGGATTATTAGGAACACCTGTTCAATTTCTCATTAATGCAATTATCTAATCAACCAATCACATGGCAGTTGCTTCAATGCATTTAGGGGTGTGGTCCTGGTCAAGACAATCTCCTGAACTCCAAACTGAATGTCAGAATGGGAAAGAAAGGTGATTTAAGCAATTTTGAGCGTGGCATGGTTGTTGGTGCCAGACGGGCCGGTCTGTGTATTTCACAATCTGCTCAGTTACTGGGATTTTCACGCACAACCATTTCTAGGGTTTACAAAGAATGGTGTGAAAAGGGAAAAACATCCAGTATGCGGCAGTCCTGTGGGCGAAAATGCCTTGTTGATGCTAGAGGTTAGAGGAGAATGGGCCGACTGATTCAAGCTGATAGAAGAGAAACTTTGACTGAAATAACCACTCGTTACAACCGAGGTATGCAGCAAAGCATTTGTGAAGCCACAACACGCACAACCTTGAGGCGGATGGGCTTCAACAGCAGAAGACCCCACCGGGTACCACTCATCTCCACTACAAATAGGAAAAAGAGGCTACAATTTGCAAGAGCTCACCAAAATTGGACAGTTGAAGACTGGAAAAATGTTGCCTGGTCTGATGAGTCTCGATTTCTGTTGAGACATTCAGATGGTAGAGTCAGAATTTGGCGTAAACAGAATGAGAACATGGATCCATCATGCCTTGTTACCACTGTGCAGGCTGGTGGTGGTGGTGTAATGGTGTGGGGGATGTTTTCTTGACACACTTTAGGCCCCTTAGTGCCAATTGGGCATTGTTTAAATGCCACGGCCTACCTGAGCATTGTTTCTGACCATGTCCATCCCTTTATGGCCACCATGTACCCATCCTCTGATGGCTACTTCCAGCAGGATAATGCACCATGTCACAAAGCTTGAATCATTTCAAATTGGTTTCTTGAACATGACAATGAGTTCACTGTACTAAAATGGCCCCCACAGTCACCAGATCTCAACCCAATAGAGCATCTTTGGGATGTGGTGGAATGGGAGCTTCGTGCCCTGGATGTGCATCCCACAAATCTCCATCAACTGCAAGATGCTATCCTATCAATATGGGCCAACATTTCTAAAGAATGCTTTCAGCACCTTGTTGAATCAATGCCACGTAGAATTAAGGCAGTTCTGAAGGCGAAAGGGGGTCAAACACAGTATTAGTATGGTGTTCCTAATAATCCTTTAGGTGAGTGTATATTGCAGCATCTTTGCCTTTGCAAAAAATTTTAAAAAACTCTTTTACACAACTTAAATGTGTTTCTTTGCCTAATATTATTACTATTGCTGTGACTTGCAATGCACTCTGTATATATGTCTTTGTATCAAAATGCCTTTGTATACCAAAAACAGCTGTGCTGTTGTTAACAGTATTAACTTATCTAATAGATGGGATTTGTTGGTTGAGATTATTGTTTTATTGCTTGCATTATACAGACTTTTGGATGTCATGTTTGATTCGTAACATGCAGGTTTTTGAACAAATGTAAATAACACAGGTAGATGTATAGTACATGGCAAAAAGATATAATCTTGTTCCAATTGACATTTGTTTTAAAGTTAATGTTATTTTTACACTTGATTCTTTGTAATCGCCCCTCAGACTGTGGTGAAATGTATACAGTACATGTCAACTTGTCCTGCAGGTGAATAGAAATAGTGTCTGAAAGGCTTGAATGTTTTCTTTCTTGTTGAGGATTCAGAATCTTGCACAACACTGGGTCCGTCACGTACTGCAACACTGTTATATACAGCACGGTTATTATGGGGTGACTGAGTGGTTCCAATGAGAGCAGAAACACGTGACTGGCCATCCCAGGAATCGTTGCAGGCCACAGAGCTGCAATCACTTAGCTGTATCACAAAGTACTCTAACAGTGGCTATGTGTGGTGTAATTGAGCCAATGAGTCCATTGAGCTGTGGTATCAGGAAGAGTGTGGGCTGAAGTAGAGGGTTATTAGAAATGACACCCAATGGACCATTCGGTAGAGGCAGTAAAACTGCAGTGAATGTCAAGAGCTGTGTCTTCAGGGTCATAACTGAGCATTTAATACAACAAAAAACTAATTCTAAAAGGAAAGGTGCCTTTATTAGTAATTGTTTTGCACAGTTTCCATTTGGTTGTATTAGAGAATGGCAGCATGACTAAAATATTACATCAATGGGATTCATTTTTTTATCACGGTAACAGTATATATCACAGTAGTTATTATTCTGCTGGACATTAAATAAAACTTTGAGTTTATATTTGAGTAACCATGTGGTATAATGCCTATTTTTGGATAATCCAGTTAATGAAATTTACTTCTTAACATTTAACAAATTTTCTGAATGTTTTTGGAACTTGATGGATGCAAAACCATTCCAATTTCTGCATGCATGTAAGTATGTAAATATTAATACTAAATATATTCCCATGTATTATAAATGTATTCTTTTCTATTAAAATGTAGTCCAATAACCACCAGAGACAAATTGAAAAGAACACATCTTCCCAAATGAATGGTCAACCGATATCGTTTTTTTCAACGGTTACATTTTTACATTTGGTCCCTCCAATCCTGAACATATGGTGGCATTCTTATTTTTACTTATTGAGATGCCTTTTCCATTCACCATCATTGCTCCAAGAAACAAATTACAGGTGAAACTAAGAGGTGTTTTTAAAGGAACAAAGATGAGAGCATCTCCATCAAGTCGAATACCCTCATTAGATTGACCTGCACATAACATGAACATCTGGTACATGCTAGTAGCCCTTTTTTAATTAATGTAGCTTTTCCTGTGAATTACTTGCCTGTGCTTCCACAGCTCTGTATTAATAAACGCAGTGTCAGTGCTCAGAACACGTTTGTCCTTGATGACTGAATGAAATATTGGCGTTTAAAAACAAATCACGAAAAAGCCCTCCATAACTTTGCGTGATTAGAGTGGATTGGTGCCATTTAGCAGGTGAATGAGTTTTAGACGACTTTCCCGGGAACTCATGAGGGTCAATCAGTCCCTGATTTGCTAAGGACTCCTCCAATCAGACGAATGGGACAGCAAATCGCTACATCTGATTGGATCAGACACTTAGAATCATGAATTAGGACTGTGAGGATAAGAAACTTCAATTTGAAAGCTGACAATTACATTCATCTGGAATAAAAAGATGGTCGCCCACACCCAGACCATAATAGTGGGGAAAGACTAGGAGTGTAAATGTTTATGTTCATTATAAACTAGTTTCATCAACTGCCACCCATGGAAATAAAGAAAAAAAAAAAGAAGAAAAAAAAGCATTCAGTCGAAATGACTGAAACGAGGCCATCATTGCTCTCATTGTAACAAGCAGTCAAATTCAATGGAGCACTTTATCTGTTAACAGCCGCAAATAAACCATCACGTTGCAGAATGGAAAGCATAAAAGTGTTTATTATTTGTCCAATAAATGCATAGAGGGCTCAGTGGCTCGGCAACATATTTGGCAGTGTTACAACACTGTTGATTAGAGTGAAAAGCCTTGGATACGGAATTCGTGCTTGCGCTTAATTTATCACAACAGAGCTACAATAAATTTTGCGCTTTTATCGGGGAGAAATGCACCAATGCAGTCCATTCAGGGTGCCGTCCATCATTCTGTCTCAAACCTCTATTAGGAGGAGTGCAACGTTTGTGAAAGTATAAATCAATTATATAATATTACCCTAGCATGCTCCACGGTCGTGACTCCGGGCCTTTTCTTAGCCTTTTGTAAATGAACCTGATTCCTGTTGGACAGCTCATTTTCAAAGTCCCTCCAAAGGAGAAATGAAATGCAATTTCAACTAGGGCATAAATATCATTACCAGGTAGACTGTAATTTAACGTACACAAGACAATGTCCCATACATTTTGTAGGCATGCTGAGATAGGTGCAATGCTTGGCTTGCAGGTCATTAGGTGACAGTGTCTTACTAAAGGATGGGATAGTACAGTGGCAGAGATTTATAACTGTACATTGCTTTACTTAATGAGATAACAATACATATACTCTTCAAAATGAAAGGGATAGTTCACCCAAAAAGTTTAATTATCTCATCATTCACTCACCCTCATGCCATCAAAGATGTGTATGACTTCCTTTCTTCAGCAGAACACAAATTAAGATATTTAAATGAATATATCAGCTCTGTTGGTCCATACAATGCAAGTGAATGGTGATCAGGCATTTAAAGCTCCAAAAAGCAGATAAAGTCAGCATAAACATAATCCATAATACACCAGTAGTTATTTTAAAGTCTTCTGAAGTGATCCAGTTGTTTACTTACACTTCCTATAGACCTTATTCACGCTAGCGCCATCATTGATTTTTAATGGGAATGACAACAAGGCTGTGAGGGATAGACTTACTCAATGGGTTGCACAGCAGTTTAAAGTGTTTTTGGATCGTTCTGTGGACAAAACGTTAATAAATTATCTGTCCAGGAATATTCAGTATACAAAGAACATGCGACGTGATCTAGGAGCTTTTTACAGTTCGTGCCATTGAAGAGATTTCAAGTCTATCCCTAACTGCCTCATTGTCATTCTTTTAAAAATCAAAGATGGTGCTAGCATGAATAAGGTTGTACAGAGAAAAAGGAGTAATATTTGAGTCTGCTCTCACCCAAAACAAACTAGATTTCTTCAGAAGACATGGATTAAACCACTGGAGTCTGATGGATTATGTTTATGCTGACTTGTTCTCCTTTTTGGAGCTTCAAAGACCTGATCACCATTCACTTGCATTGTATGGACCTACAGAGCTGAAATATTCATCTATAAATCTTTTGTTTGTGTTTGTTTGCATTGTCATTTTTGGGTAAACTATCCCTTTAAGACTAAAAGTATCTTTCTGGTTGTCAAACATATTTTGACAACAAATTGATAGTCAGTGTGATGCACTGTATGTGTGGTTACTCTGTTACTCTGCTGTGTGAAAATGTTCAACTAAAATTACTTTGGGATCAGGTTTAACATAATAGCAAAAAATGTCCAGGCAAAGTAACTCTATTTGTGTAAAATGTCTAGCATCATTTGTTTGTAGATGCCACCTGCTTTTTCTTGCCAACTGATAATACAGATTTGTTTAACCAGCCATGCTCGCCCTGCTCCGAATGCTCCGAACGGGACTCGAATCTGCGAAAAGTTTAACGCAGATTCGAGTCCCGTTCGGAGCGGGGCGAGCATGTCTGGTTAAACAAATATGTAATAGAGCTCCTGCCTCCAGTGTGGGAGGCAGGAGCTCTAACGAGGAGGCTAAAGGCTACAGCCTCTAGCATCAGTCACTACTGCACCTCTTGAGGTCAGGAGAGTGAGGATTACGCACTGCACAGCTATCTACCAGCTGGCTCCCGTTACACTCACCCCCCCCCAAACCTCACTCCCATCCGGGTCACGGCACCATTGTATATCTTTTGACCATTACATCAAAACCAGCTCATGATGTTTGGGCTCTGGTCTACTAATTCATTCTACCTGTCTGTCTTTTTAGGACCCACTGTACCACAAATCAAATCTCAAAAGGTATGTTTCTTGCAAATATGATTCCTTACATTCAAAATCAATGGCGTGTTCTTGTAGATTTTTCAGTTTTTAAAGCTACTTTTTAAGCACCTCAACATTAAATGGTCCACTGTTATTTATTCCATGGAATTAAAATGGGTAACGGCAAATATCATTCAATTAATATCTAAACACAGACACCCAGAAGCACATATGTATAATAATCATTTTAGGATAATGCAAATTTGAATGACAGGATTGTTTATCCAAAGGCGCCTAGGAAATTTTCAAGTAGAGAAATGCTTGTCCAAAGAGCAGCGAGCAGTCATTCTAAATGTAATTACAGCATTTTATTGCTTTCTTATCCATCTGAGAAGAGTTGTTATTAGAGCAGTGAGCTTAAGTTACTCAGCCGTTGAATTATCTGTAATGCTGCGAAACACATGTCTGTGAAACTAATGACACACGGTTCAAGGAAATCACACACACACACACACACACACACACACACACACACACACACACACACACACACACACACACACACACACACACACACACACACACACACACTTTAACACTGAACAGATATCTGTAAATGGCTTTCAAAATGTAAAAAAAAAAAAGAAACGTAAAAGTACGGTATTCAATATAGTATGAAAAGGCATGTGCCAACTTTGAAAAACAATTGAAATAAAATTACCAAAAAATCTCCAAGGCCACAAAAACACTTGACAAAAGGGTTTTACAAGCTACATTTGACAGCTTTACAGGGTGTAACAGATCTAGCCTCACAACATTATTTTACCATGAAATTTACAAAGATGATAAATAATTTCCTTGCGACTTATTTTAAGTTAGAACATAACATTTGTCTTCTAAATTCATAGCTGCCTAATCTTAATGGAGTTTCTAAGTTAGGCTATTTAGCTAAAGCTCATCAAAGACTGCTTCTACTGATATTTTTAAAACTGTCAAAGAGATAACTTAATGAGAGAGAGAGAGAGAGAGAGAGAGAGAGCGAGTTCTTTATGCATAAAGTCTTTAATGTTCTTTCAAATGACTACACAAGCCCTACTGTGCATGTTAAATTCATCTCAATTGATTGCACTTTATTAAGCACAGGCAAGGGTGTCACCTCACCATCTTTCTTTTGATGGAAAAGTTCACACAAAAAAAATCTGTTCTTCACACAATTCCCATCATATGGCTTTAGAGGACTTGAACCTTAAACTGAACAAATTTCTGCCCAGTTTTTCCAAACATGTGGACAGTCCACATGATAGGTGTACAGTGTGTATACCTCTTTCTCCTAGCCTTAAGAGATGCACTAGCATCAGAAGCCACATTCAGAGATGTTCACAAGTCTTTCATTTGAAGTCCGAGTCAAGTCTGAACTTTTTCGAGTCTCAAGGCCCGAAACATTTTATCTTTTATAATCTTATATATATATATATATATATATATATATATATATATATATATATATATATATATATATATATATATATATATATATATATGTATACTCTACTGATAAAAATATACATTTGTGACCCTTGGTTTATCCTTTTATCCAAAAAATTCACAAAAAGTGAATGGCTCAGTGGTTGAGGCTCAGGGTTACTGACCAGAAGGTTGGGGGTTCAAGCCCCAGCACCACCAAGATGCCACTGTTGGGCCCTTGAGCAAGGCACGTTGCTCCGGGGGGATTGTCCCTGTAACAAGTGCACTGTAAGTCGCTTTGGATAAAAGCGTCTGTAAAATGAAAATTAATAAATAAATATAAATTTAATTAAAAAATAAATATTATGAACACAATTATTGTTTGTGTTAAACAATAATTGTGAAATATATATGACACAATTGAAATATATATGACACAATTATTGGCACTCTTGTTTTCAATACTTTGTGCAGCCTCCCTTTGCCAAGATTACAGGTCAGAGTCTTCTCCTATAATGCCTAATGAGGTTGGAGAACACATGGTATGTGATCTGAGAACATTCCTCCATACAGAATCTCTCCAGATTCAGAAGTCCACACTGGTGGACTCTCCTCTTCAGTTCACCCCACATGTTTTCTATGGGGTTCAGGTTAGTGGACTGGGATGACTTTGGGCTCAGTGAACTATTTTTGTGTTGATTGTGATGTGTTTTGGATCATTGTCCTGATGGAAAATCCAACCACATCCCATTTTAAGCTTTCTGGGAGAGGCAGTCAGGTTTTGATTTTTTTTTTGATCTGTTGGTATTTGATAGAGTCCATGATGTCATGTATCCAAACAAGATGTCCAGGACTTCCGAAATAAAAACAGCCCCACAACATTAAAAAGCCATCTCTGGTGTTTACTGCCAAAAAGCTCTATTTTTACTTCTTCTGACCATAGAACCCAGTCCCATTTGAAGTTACAGTACTGTCTGGCAAACTGAAGATGCTTGAGTTTGTTGTTGGATGAGAGCAGAGGCTTTTTTCTTGAAACCCTCCCAAACACCTTGTTGTGATGTAGGTGATATCTGATTGTAGTTTTGGAGACTTTCTGACCCCAAGACCCAACTACTTCCTGCAATTCTCCAGCTGTGATCCTTGGATCCTTGAGAATTATTGGCCACTCAAACCATCCTCCTCACTGTGTGTGGAGACAATATAGACACAAGTCCTCTTTCAGGCCAATTCATAACATTTCCAGTTGATTGGACCTTCTAAATTATTGGTGATGATGGAAATGGGCATTTTCAATGCTTAGGTATTTTCTTAAAAGTCACTACCCATTTTGTGAAGCTCAACAACCTGTTGCTGCACATCATAACTCTATGGCCTTACCCATTGTGATGATGACTAAGGGAATTTGGCCTGTGTGTTACCTCATATTTATACCCATGTGAAATGGGAAGTAATGGCTAAACAATTTCACGTTCCATGTCACTCATGTGTACTACATTTTTTAAAATATGAATAGGAATATACTTGATATATTTTACTAATAAGAATTTCTAGGGTTGCCAGTGGTTGTGGCAAACATGTTTTGTAGAAAACATTTAATTATGAGATTTTCCCCTTTCAATTAGTTTACTTCAATTAAAGGTAAGATTTTTGTGAATATTTTGAATGAAAAAATCAAAAGGATAAACAATATGGACAATACGGTAAATTATAAACAATATGGACATCAATGAAAGATGTTTTTTGACCGCGCAATGGTGTTGTAAATGCATCTATCAGCAGGGGCTAACTTCCAAAGCTAACTAACCAAACATTGACCACGTACGAAATATATTGCTTACTCATCTCCACTCAGGGGAATATACCACTTTTTGTCAAATAAAGTGCTCTCAAAAATGAGAGGAACGAGACCTTCTGTATGTCCTGCCCAAGCATTCAGAAGGAAACCACGGTTAAGAAAATGGCACTCAACAAGCCATTTCATTCGTTCTTAAAAATGCATTCAACTCATCTAACCTTAAATGACTTGTTTATTGTATACATAGCTTATTTTAAAGTCCTTAGTTGTGCTTTTCCATGTTATGATACTAACCTAATTGTGCAGTTCATAATATGATTCTATGATTTGCTTATTTACAGCATTCCATATTAGGCAATTCCATGTTAAATATTCTCCATACCTTTAAGAGACTAGCAGTTTTTTTCTGAGCCTTGAGGTAGCCGTAGTTCCACCTGCTGTGCTGAACTAAAACAATGCACGAAAGCGACTCTAAAATGTTGCCTGGGAGATGTGTGCAACTGCGAGGAGACTGGGGGTCACGTTATCTAAAGGACAAGAATGAACACACTGACAGAATTGCCATTTCCATGACATCACCTGCCCTGTTTTCACATAACGGAAAGGGTATACAGTATGCCATAAATTATAAAGTGCAACATCTAATTTAAACCTGGAAATAAAGTTTTAGGGTTTTGAAAAGTTTCAAACAAAGAGAAGTTATGATGGAAATGAATAACAAGACAACAATATGGAAATGTAAGATTTTGCACTTACTCATGTTACCTCCTTTGTACAAAAGGTCAGATTTCCTTGAAGCAGACAGGATGTTCTTTAAAACATTCTCAAATCATGCTGGATAACATGGATCATCAGGTTTTGCACAAACATGTGGAGTCCATGCCAGTTCGAGTCTATGCTAAAATAGAAGTATTTGAGTAATTTATTTAGTATCGACACATTATACAACAGCTACATCCTTATAACAACTCAAAGCCGCTTTTTTGAAAAATATTCTTTATTAAGGATTGGCTGTTCTGTTGATCAAGCATTTATAAAAGGTCAAATCTTGAAGAAAAGAAAAAAAAAAAAACAGAAAACATCTCTTAATGTATATGGATGTTTGCAAAAATGCTTGTATACATGTACTGGCTCCTGTAAACGCCCTTATGGCTTTGTAGGGGAGGAACATGGTTCAACCGAAGCTGCTCTCCCCTTTGTCACCCCCCCAAAAACACTTAGAACTCAATAAATTAACATATTTCTTTTAAAAGACAACCCAAGGCACTTACAGTCTTAAAACTGAGCAAATAAGTGAAGACAGAGGCTATGTTGTGTATATAAAGTATGTAACAAAGTTTATCAGAAGAAAAAGTGGTATGACATAGTAGTTTTCCTGTCTATATGCACCAACTTGTAAGGCAACTGAAGCACTTAAATCAATAAAGGATATCCCCAAAAATTGCATAGACAAGATACAAGACATTATACAGTGCATAATGTAAAAACAAAAGCAATTAGGCTGTCTACGATCGCACTAGTTTAATCCCAAGTCCCGTATCTAGTATGCTGGGAGGAAACCAGGAAAGTTTCATTCTCCGAAAACAACGGAAACACACACTACACAGCCATAGCAAGTTGAGCCCACAGCACCAGTTGGCCACAGCCACCAGTGGGTATGATGCCTTGGGGAAGTTTGTTTTCCAATGCTTGGCTACATCGCTCCCGGTGGGCAGGTGGAGGGCGTAGTCACTCCAGGGTTTGGATACTCCATATATGGCAGCGACGACCCGACCTCTTTCAGACCACTGCACGCCGCTGTCAGGATTGCAGTTGTATTCCACCCACTCTGTGGTGAAGTCTCCCAGGCGAGGGGCTTCCTGGCTCTCCGCATCCTGGGCGGGGCTCACCTTGGCTCCCTGTACCGCCACATACATCCCTTCCACCTTACGCACTGCCTTCACCCACGGTGCTGAATTCTCAGTGTCAAGAACTAGGATGAGGCGCGAGGAGAAGTCAGCATTTCGTTCTCGCCACATGTCGAGAATCTGCTGAAGACGCAAACAATCGCCGCCTGCGAACAGAAAGGTTAGATTCGTGTCAGATATGTTCTTCACAACACCGGTGAGATATAACAACAATCCAATTAAGAGAAACTTCACCGGTTGGCATTCAGTAAAGAAAATCCCATTCACAAATACAGAAAGCACTAACATAAACGTGACAGGCTGTTGCTGCAGGCGAAACAGAGAGAGACAGTGTGAGAAACACAGTAAAGGTGTAAAAAGTCTGACAAGTTTGCTCTACTGAAGGGAAGACTGCGAATAGCAGATTTTTGTTCAGAACCGAACGAGAACTGGCTGTTTCTCACCCAAACTGGTTTGATCAAACAGTATGACAGAGGCTGTGACACCCGATATCAGCTCATAAGGATTAATACCTCACAGAGTTAACAGGACGCGCACACAGGCAGGAAGATAAAGCACAGTAGAGAGGTAGAGCCAAGATACATCTTCACAGCATGGAGCTTGCAGTGCAATAAATTGCTAAAGCCCAGCCAAAATAAAAGCATTACTACACTGGTCTTTCACAATAACCTGTAAAGGGGATTATGGCAGCATTATTTTTATCATCTTAATACTGATAGGGCCCTATGATTAACTGATCTAATCTCCTTATTGGTGCATCACACACAGAACCAAACTCAGTCACTGGATGGGCAGGGTAAAAATATAATTTTTCCAATTAAAACGCAGTTTTTTTTTTTTTTTTTAAACGATCCCGATATTGATTCTTAAAATCCCAAGATTGATCTCTTACTTTTACTTTAAAGTTGACTTATTTTTTTAGTTGTGTTGATTACTACACTATCTGTTAACTGAACTGCATAGTTTGGGACCTGCTTAATTTATTCAGTTATTATTTTCGTAACGTACCAAGATAGGTTCCTTATATAATTTACAGCATTAGCTGAGAGAAAATTTGTATGGAAGCAAAATGGACATTATAATGGCAATATACCCAAATTTATCAAATTGTATCGAGAGCTTGTGAATTGAAAATCTTTGTCAAAACCCAGCCCTAGTCATTGGTTATACATGGTTTTTACATATACGTTCAATTGCTACAATGGGGGCTGCATTCATGTATACATTTCAATCTTGAAACCATTTTCAACTCAATATGCTACAATTGCAACCCTAAAGTTAACATTAAAGTGGCATTCGTAACCCGTCTTACTCTCGTAATGTGACGTTGTTCCAAATGAAACCAGATGTATTTACAGAGAAATAAATTAGCCGTGAAGCTTCACCAATACATTCCAAGAAAGTAATACAGTTGAACGTACTCATCGCAAGTTTTCTGTCACGGTAACAAACCTCAGTACTCAAGTGAGAGAGTTAAATTGAAATTTCTGTGCCATAAAACCGGATGTTATTTTTCACAGCTTGCTATAAATTTATCGACTTGCTCTGCACGTTACTCTTCAAACTTTTGCTCCACCAAAAAAGTAGTTGATGTGAAAGAGAAAAAAACAGACGTAAAAGAGTACAGTTTATGCTAATGTCCTTTAAAGTTAAGTTAAAGTATACTTTACTGTTCTTATTTTTTCTTTATGTATACTTTAGTTTGTTTATTTTTATATGCTTTAGTTAGACTTTGCGGACACCAAAAATGCAATGCTTAAAAATAGTGGTACATGCATAAAATTGAACTTGAGGAGCTACAAGCATTTGCATTTTATTTACTTGTGCAGAGAATGTTTTAATCTAGAAGAGTTTGCCTTCCTATTCTTATGAGGGTATAGTTTTGTTTCAACACTGAGAATGCAACGTGTGCAAATTCCTGTACATGTTCAAATTTAAGAATGCAACAAAGCACAAAATCTAGCTTGCATCACTAAAAGTGTTTGGCTTCACATAATTACAAAGGTTATGTAGTGTTTTACATAAACACATTTGATTTGGTTTATCCCACCCTCCTTTCCAATTGTGACTCCTGTCCAACTCTCACCTGCCAGGACCCAGTCGCCATTGAGATGCGTATGTCCGCTGTAGTAGAGGAAATAGGCGTCATGCCGCGGGCCTTCTGCTGTACAGAGCTCCAGAAAGGAATGCAGTTTAGTCTGCAGGGTGTCCAGGCTCAGGCTGGTGGAGTAGTCACATCCGAAGGTCTGGATCAGGTGGTGGGAAAATAGTCGCTGCATTGCATTCAGGGTGGCTGTGGAATGCAGCTCATGGCCTTGCCCTGGAGGCAGCAACACTGGCTGGCCGTCCGAACTGTAAATAAGTAATCCAATAAGTATGTATTTGGCCAAGCAAATTTAGGTACACATATTATAGGGTTATGCTCCCTAGAGCAGTGTTTCTCAATCCTTTCCTGGAGTACCACTAACACTACACATTTTGAATGTCTACTTTATCCAACACACCTGATTCTACAGATTAGCTCATTAGTAATTGTATTTTACACACACATAATTGAGTGTGTAAAATAAGGGAGACATTCAAAATGTGTAATGTTAGTGGTAGTCCAAGACAGGATTGATGTTAGGTACCTGGCTCAGGGCACAATGGTGATGGGCTCATGGTTTGCTACATGCAGGGCTCAAATTAGCAGCCTTCCAGAAACTAGCCCTGAGTTTTAGACAACGTAGAAATAGAATGGAATACAAATTTGGGAACAATGTGGAGAAGAGAGGCTGAAGCATTGAGTGATTCTGTCTGAATTGCTAATTGAGTCATCTTGACCATCTATGGGTACAATGACAAAGCACAAAAGAAAGAACGCAAAAGGGGATAAAGAGGTCTTCTTGAGCCATAAAAAAGAGGTAAAAAAGAAAAAGAAAAACAGAGACAGGCCAAAGAAAGGATTACACTAATCTGTGCGAAAATGCGAGACCCAATTCAGCAGCTCCTCACAGGGTCGACCTGACCTGTTCTACCATTCTAAAAGAGCACACCAAGCCTTCCTGCTGTAAATACCACACAGAACAGCCTTCGCTAATAAAAATATGACAATTAAGAACCAAGACTATTGTGACCCCCCTACCCTACCTTACAAAGAACTTCATTATAAATGAATGCCCAACTCTTTGGGTGTCAGTTTTGAAATGGTCTTTCCCAAAGGTAGTCATGCTTGCTGAAGACCGAAATGGCAAATCTAAGGCACAGTGACCCATGAACACTACCTTGACAGGTGCTGAGCATTTCAAGTGGAAATAACTGCTTCTCCATGCTTGTTTGTCAGGCTTCAATCCCTCTCTTTCTCTCTTTGCTGTTTACAACCTGTATGCTGTTTTGAGTTTTCTTCTCCATTCCTTTCTCTACCATTTCTGATCTTGTTTACCAGATTTTTCTGCTTGAACCTATCCATGGTTCAATGCTTCTCATTCCCAAACGCCAAAAGATCTATTTAAAGGTATGATTCACCCAAAAATGAAAATCCTGTCTAGATTTACTCATGATGTTTCAAACCTTTGTAACTTTCTTTTTTTAAGTGCAACACAACATTAACTCTTTTGAAGAATACAGTGAAAGCATATAGTGAACAGAGGCAGTCAAGCTCCAAATTGAAATTAAAATAAATTCCTTTAAACTCTTCTGAAGACATATGGTAAAAGACTGAAATGAAATGTGTTACTCACATCTTGCTCTCTGTCATTGCTCTAAAATCTTTTTAGTGCATGTGCATATGGTAACTAGACAAGCAAACCCATGACTTTGTGTTTTTAAAGTCAAAAGCTGAAAGTTTGACAGCAAAGAAAATGCCCATACAGTAATTACATTTGAGACCAACTAGGGGTGGGTAAAAATATAGATTTTCCAATGCATCATAATCTTCATTTGAATGATGCGAGTAAAGCACTCACATATGCAACAAAAATGTGCACTATGCCACTAGAAATGTCTGTGATTAGTTACTGGCTGATACATTTTCAGAGTTCACTGACCAGCACAGAGATCCTTCCGCTGCGAGTTGAGAGTTAAAAGTTTGGATTGACTCGTTTCCTTGTAATATGTGTCTAAAGACTACATCAAAGACGAGTTCAATTTGTCATTGAATAATGTTTCTTATAACATTATTGGTGGTGGCGTAGTGGGCTAACTGTTAACATAACTGTTAATCAGAAGGTCGCTGGTTCGATCCCCACAGCCACCACCATTGTGTCCTTGAGCAAGGCGCTTAACTCCAGGTTGCTCCGGGGGGGATTGTCCCTGTAATAAGGGCTCTGTAAGTCGCTTTGGATAAAAGCGTCTGCCAAATGCATAAATGTAAATGTAATACCCTTTCTGTTCTGTACAGAGAGTTAGGTCAAATAAAATAATTTGAAAATGTAATTGTAATCACACAGTTATCACAAATCACACAAAGCTATACGCTCAACCAATAGAAATCTATGCAATTTCAAGACATATTTATTAATGAAATTTGCACATTTTTAAAAAGCTAACATAAATAACATTTGCAATATCAATATTTTTGTGATGTACCAAGTTAGAAGGTCCCCTGTATAACTAAAAGTATTAGCTGTTCAAAACCTACATTATAACTGAAATGTACCAAAATGACGTTCTAATTGAAAGTAAATTAGAATTTAATCGAACCGAGAGCTTGTTAATTGTTTCAAATCAAGAAATCTGTAACAAGACCCAGCCCTAATAGCTACACAGCAAGACATTCAGATATTTGGGGCTTATGGTTTGACACCTCCTGGTCACAATATGCTTTTGTTGTTTGGAAAAGAGCATGTCGGAGATTCTTCAAAATATCTTATATTGTGTTCCACAGAGGAAAGTCATACAGGTTTGGAATGACATGAGGGTGTTTAAACAAAAAAAGGACTAATGCTTTATCCCACTGTTTTTATTAATTATTAAAATGATTCCTGTGTGAAACCATCTGAAAATTTGGAGGATGGCCAAGATGACAGATCTCATTCCCATGAAATGTGGTTAAAATGGTACTGCAGCATCTGCAAAGCATGAAAATGAGCTCTCCCCGTTGAAGAAAACCCTGCCAACCTGAGCGTTTCTCTAGCTCTCCATTCCCCCATCCCTCCCTCCTCACTCTTATTTTCCAAAGAGGCCCTCATCACAGTAAAAACATGATCTGTACCCATCAGACGGAAGCTACATTCCCCTCATGTGCTGCTCCCCGCAGAGGCTACACTCCGACTCTGACTGCTGGAATACTGAGCGTGAGAGGCTGTAGGTTTGCATCCTAATTCACATCATCATCATGTGCGACCTGATTGACGGCCTGCCCGGTACACCCCCTCTTTCTCTCAGTATGCATGGCACATGTTTCTCCCAGCGGTGCCAGCGATAGACCATGTTTATGAAAGGCTATTAGTTTATACTGCACTGTGTGTATATATATATATACACACACACACACACACTCACCTAAAGGATTATTAGGAACACCTGTTCAATTTCTCATTAATGCAATTATCTAATCAACCAATCACATGGCAGTTGCTTCAATGCATTTAGGGGTGTGGTCCCGGTCAAGACAATCTCCTGAACTCCAAACTGAATGTCAGAATGGGAAAGAAAGGTGATTTAAGCAATTTTGAGCGTGGCATGGTTGTTGGTGCCAGACGGGCCGGTCTGAGTATTTCACAATCTGCCCATTTCTAGGGTTTACAAAGAATGCTGTGAAAAGGGAAAAACATCCAGTATGCGGCAGTCCTGTGGGCGAAAAATGCCTTGTTGATGCAAGAGGTCAAAGGAGAATGGGCCGACTGATTCAAGCTGATAGAAGAGCAACTTTGCCTGAAATAACCACTCGTTACAACCGAGGTATGCAGCAAAGCATTTGTGAAGCCACAACACGCACAACCTTGAGGCGGATGGGCTACAACAGCAGAAGACCCCACCGGGTACCACTCATCTCCACTACAAATAGGAAAAAGAGGCTACAATTTGCAAGAGCTCACCAAAATTGGACAGTTGAAGACTGGAAAAATGTTGCCTGGTCTGATGAGTCTCGATTTCTGTTGAGACATTCAGATGGTAGAGTCAGAATTTGGTATAAACAGAATGAGAACATGGATCCATCATGCCTTGTTACCGCTGTGCAGGCTGGTGGTGGTGGTGTAATGGTGTGGGGGATGTTTTCTTGGCACACTTTAGGCCCCTTAGTGCCAATTGGGCATCGCCTACCTGAGCATTGTTTCTGACCATGTCCATCCCTTTATGGCCACCATGTACCCATCCTCTGATGGCTACTTCCAGCAGGATAATGCACCATGTCACAAAGCTCGAATCATTTCAAATTGGTTTCTTGAACATGACAATGAGTTCACTGTACTAAAATGGCCCCCACAGTCACCAGATCTCAACCCAATAGAGCATCTTTGGCATGTGGTGGAACGGGAGCTTCGTGCCCTGGATGTGCATCCCACAAATCTCCATCAACTGCAAGATGCTATCCTATCAATATGGGCCAACATTTCTAAAGAATGCTTTCAGCACCTTGTTGAATCAATGCCACGTAGAATTAAGGCAGTTCTGAAGGCTGAAAGGGGTCAAACACAGTATTAGTATGGTGTTCCTAATAATCCTTTAGGTGAGTGTATATATATATATATATATATATATATTATAAATATACACCGACCAGCTACAACATTAAAACCACCTGCCTAATATGGTGTAGGTCCCCTCGTGCATCAAATCAACCCGTCTGGTACCAACAATCATCCATGCAATAATCGAATCATCCAATCATGTGGCAGTAGTGCAGTGCATAACATCATGCAGATACGGGATGGGGCTTCAGTTAATGCTCACATCAACCATCAGAATTGGGAATAATTTGATCTCAGTGAGCCCGATGAGCTGGTTTGAGTATTTCTGTAACTGCTGATCTCCTGGGATTTTCACACACAACAGTCTCTAGAATTTACTCAGAATGGTGCCAAAAACTAAAAAACATCCAGTGAGTGGCAGTTCTGCGGATGGAAATGCCTTGTTGATGAGAGCGGTCAACACAGACTGGCCAGACTGGTTAGAACTGGCAAAGTCTACGGTAACTCAGATAACCACTCTGTACAATTGTGGTGAGAAGAAAAGCATCTCAGAATGCGTGTGTGTGTGTATTCACAGTATGCCCAACTTTTTAGTCACCACTACACAACTGTTTTGTTGGTCCGATTCATACGAATTCAGTTGGAATAAAGTATTTACATGACATTTTAAAAAGACATTATTGTTTTAGTCTGACGGACATAACATTTTTAAAGTGCATGTAAACGTCTTTGAAAAACCTGTTTGGAAACAGTCCTTATTTATGCCAAGTTGTTTGGTGTCTTTAAAGAAATTACACACTACATCTTAAATAATGTTAAATATTCCTTAAATAGGGGCATATAATTGAAAACAGGATTTCTTTCAAAATAAGAGTTCAATGTTCTATATAAACATTCTTTAATGTTCGCAGCATAAAGCTCCCGCCCCGCCCAAATCCAACCAGACCATTCAGAAAAAGTCATCACAACCACGACCATTTTAACACATGACCACCAACCTTGACATATTAGCACCTATTCATTAACTCCGCCCTGAACTATGACAATTATAAAAGAGGTCATTTTCATATAGAGGTCTTAAAAGTTACAGTAGCAAAATAATTCTAAGGATCAGTTAGAGAGTGGCAAATGGCCACATAAAAATACATTAAGACAAACAAAATTTTTGAATATGGTTATAAGTAATATGCTAATATTGTTGGCTCCTGTGTGATAAATTGCTTGTGTTTTTCTTCATTTGAAAGTCACTTTAAATAAAAGCATCTGCAAAATTATGAAAAGCAAATGTAAATGCATGTAAACTGATTAAAAATAAATGGTTTCTAAGAAAACCAGTTCCTCAACTGTGTCTATTGCATAAACCAAATAGTAATGTGGAGAGGGTGAGCCACTTACAGCAAATTAATGGAATTCTATCATGCTGTATTATGTAATGGAATTTACCTGCTGTAAAAGGTGGGAATTACCACTGCATACCCTACACAGGTGCCTCCCAAGCAGTTGCCCAGTTCATGAAAGAGTCCATGGGCCAGAGACTCCAATGGCAGAACCACTAAAAACACACTCATGAAGAGTCCATTAGTGACCTGCGAAGAGGGAACCGCAGTCATTAACAACTCTGGAGTGGATTCAAAGGGAAGAAAAGCTATACATCAAAACATATTCTTTCTTGATTCATTATTTGGTTGTACTGTCCTAAGTAATTTTTACACAAAACTGGATGATAACTGGATGGCACTCATTGAATTGAGCATGCAGTGCAACATTTAAACATTTATTGTCGCATCCCACGCAGTTTTGCATACTATTTAATATAACAGTATGCAGTATACGGTGTATACTCTACATGGTTTTTAGTAGGTAATATACTAGCATTCCTTTTCGATCATAGCTATTGTCCTCAGTCATGCTATTTATTATCAAGTAGTGTACAAGAATTTGAATATACTCTATGATTCACAAATGCATTTTTTTTTGTTCATAATATCACATTCATAACAGAAGTAAAACATTTGGCTATTGCTTCACATTCTGGATCATGTTTGCAAAGTTGGAAGTGCCTCTAATGAGTCATCTCAGTATTCATATCTTAACATTAAATCATAAGTGGATTACTATTGATATTAGAACAGACTCTTGTGTCCAAGGTCTGCCGGCTGGAGAATTCCGTTATCCTAATTTTACACTGTGAATCAACAGGTAGGAGTGTGGGTAAGTCATGCAGTCATTTAAAAATCTAAAGCCTTTAATAGCAAGTACAAAACAAGAATCAGGCATAAAGCATTGATCTAAACAACAGAAAAGCAGCTTTTAAAAGATTCAGATCTACACATTCCAGCTAGTTCTGTTGCCCATTTACAAATGGTATTAACATCTTGAGTGATTCAATCAAAAGTGGACAGTAGGAACGTACCTTTAGTGTTTACACTACAAAAGCGATGTGGCCACATGCACCCCTGACAACCTCGGAAATTGAGTTGAGGGATTGGAACAAAATGTGCCTCCAAGACTCAATGAACCCCATTTACAACTGTAATTAACTCTACATTTATGATTGGATCACCCGAGATGTTAATGAGTGTGTTTACATGCAACAAGAAAATCCAATAACACAAGAAAATAGACTTAAAATCATTTGGCTATTCTCCACTTTTGACATTAAAACGTAAAAGTGCACAACATTTGTCTCAGTCTTTTTTTCACATTTCATAGGGGCTACTAGTTACAAATCAAAAAGGGGAATGAAAAATGCATACATCAGTCACGCTCAGGTCTCAGGAGGTTAAACAACTGTACAGCCAATTGAAGAAACTGCTGCTGTGAATAAGTTATATTATCCGGACATGTTCTTGACCCGTTTTGAGACATTCAAGATACATTCAGCATGCTTTAGACACAGCTTACCTGCCACGAAACAGCCCCCAGTATGACGGTGGACGTCAGGCAGAACAATACCAGCTGTTTAGAGATGAGGCAAAAATGACGCATTCCTCTAGAGGCCATGGTTCGTTCCAAACTGAGCATTTCTGAGCGTTGGGCCACCCGTGTCTTCTGACACTCACTTAACTTAGTGTGGAATCCCCAAAGTGTCAGCAGGAACACCATGTGGCATAAAATCCACAAGAGGCCAAAGACACAGAAGCCAGGGATGACCAGGTACCAGACGTCCAGGTCACCCAGCTTCAAGGCACAGAGTACCAAGAAACCCACCTCAACGAAACTCAATGGTAATAAAGAAAATCTCCTCCACAGGCGTCCAGCTGAGAGAAACGGTTTCCAGCACTCCATTGCCGACAGGCCACTAAAGTAGACATCTAGAAAGGGCTCGCAGATAAGCCGACCAAGGAAGCAAATGAGGACAAAGGGATTGGTCTGAATCTCCAGGGACTGAAAGAAGGTGACAGCAGTGATCACAGCAAAGCAGGCAAGGTTAGGGAGGGCCAAAAGTGACTTCATTCGTAGGTTGACAATGACAGCTGCTAGAGCGAACACCAGGGCAATCATGGCCATGGATTTGTGAAGAACCAAAATGATGCTTGCAACGCCAAAGCCCAGGAGCTCCAGAAGCTCGGATGAGGTGAGGACAGCCGGTTTATACTTGGTGTTGCTGCATAGACGTTCTGTCAGTGCCCAGAGCGTTTGAACGGCCAGGCTAGCAAGCAACATGTAGTTTGTCACTTGCTCCTTTATGTCCTTCTCCAAAGATGGGCCATTTAATAAGCACAGAAGACCTTGCAGGAAGCCGAACCACAAGTGGAAGAGACTTAGGCTGGCCGACTCCAATGAGAAGTAGTAGTAGAGGATACACGCTATGGCTGAAACAAACAAACCGAGGATGAAGATGACCAGTATCATGGGCGCTGCAGTCTGCTCCCATCGTACATACATTCCCAAACACACAGCGGCCAGAAAGTTGAAGCTGGACAGATAGCCCAGACAGCGAAGGGAGGACCACATGTCAACATCCTTTTCCGACTCTTCTTGACCTGACATTTTTGAGTATAAATGTAAGTAGAGGCTCAGGGCTCACTCCTCCAAGACAAGGAATGGTGATTTTGATGCATTCCACTAAGATGAAAAAGAGATTTGATAGTATTAAAGTTGGTGATGCAATTATAAAAATAACAACATCGCATCAAGCTTATTGATCATGCATGTTTGCTCAAAACACAATCATCACAAGACTTAAAGTTACCATGACAAAATATACATTATTTATCATTTAGAAACCCTAATCAGATGGATACAGAAAAATGTTACTTTGATATATACCACCGCAGGCATGTTTAAAAAAATTTTATATATAATGTTACTTTTTGTTAGTGATTTCTACTTGGATTTAAAAAAAAAAAAAATCATGATGTATGATACACAGATAATTCACATTTTTAATGTCTAATAGACACATGTACATAAAAAAACAACAGTAAAAATTTCAATCAAAAGGGTCAGTGGAAGTATTATGGTATCTATGTTACTAAATAATTACCATCTTTATGTGCCATGATATCTACACTTAAGTTATAACAAAGAATAATATGGTGCTTGCATTGCAGATACCCAAAAATTGCAGTGTATTGTTCATTAACAAGTATTTTAGATAATGCATTCAAACAAACATCAAATAAATAACTTTCAATTGTTATCTGTGAAATTATGCATGCAAAAGTTCATCCAGAGATAATTAAATGTTTGCCAAGGAACATTATATCAGTATTAGGCCTTTATTGTTACAGTGTACATTTACATATGAATGGTTGCTTGAATGATCTTGGTTATTTGATAAATGATGCATATAAACTGTTATATATTAAGAGAGTGTCTCTAAAAGTGTGTATTTAATGTACCATGAGTGTAAAGTTCAGGGCTATTGACTGTCAGATGAGAAAGTGCCACATATTCAGTCTGAGATTTAAACTGTAAAACAGACAAAATGACTCGAAAACATCAATATAACACTTCAAACGACGAGTTTCCTTTTGTAAATCGGTTCATATTTGATTCAAAAAGAATATATAAAAGTTAAATGATTCTTACATTTGTTTGTGACACAGACTTTTCAGCCTCTTGATGGCCATGATGCTTCCGGACTCCAAACTACGGCAGCATAGAAGGGTCAAAGGCGAAGTGTAAACTCGTTTTTAACATTCGGATCAGGATTTGAGTTTTTTGGCCAATACATGTCATGTATTGATATATGTATTTTCTGTTGCCACTTTCATGTAGTTTTTTAATTTTATCAGTGTGTTTCACGTAAGTGTATAAGAAAAGATAATACATTGTATTGGGTTGCGTACAGTGCTGGGCAGTAACAGATTTACATGTAATCTGAATTACGTAATCAGATTACAAAAATCTAGTACTTGTAATTGGATTAAAATACATGTTAAAATACTCAGACTACAGATACTTTTTTATAGATTACATGATTAAATATTAACAAGGCAATGGCTGTCAACTGTTAATAATGTATTGATCATTTATATCATCATATTCTTCCCCCAAAGTGCAATAGTCTCACAGATGAACATTTTGACCATGTGCTCCTTTTACGTTACAACAGTAAGATATGCACCTCAAATAAGGAATAGGTGGCAGACTATTACTAAGTAGTAAGGGTCAAATGTAATTGTTTTGAGCTGTTAGCTTTGACCCAGCACTGCCATTGCTGTCGATTTTAGGTTCATTATGTTTGTTCATGTAAGCTTTCTATTGTTTTAAGCACTTAAAATTATCTAGATATGTTTTTATTTATTAGTGGTGCTTGCAAAGCATCACTATTGTAATCTCACATACTTATTATTATACTTTTTATTTTTATTTTTATTAGTGGTGCTTGCAAAGCATCACTATTGTAATCTCACATACTTATTATACTTTTTTTTATTTTTATTTTTATTTTTATTTTTATATCTCTTAACAAAACTTCGGCACCTAACTCGTCCCGCACCGTTTGGCGTAGACCCACGAATGAGGTGTCAAATCGAACGGCCTATTGAGGACACATGTGCTATGACTTTTATAAGCGATCGGAGTACGGTATTTGCCCCAGGGGCAAAAAAGCGGCCGAAAAATCCCATAGACTTAACATTGAGACAAACTTTGACGCGTCCACAGCTCCAAGCGAGGATTTCGTAGAAACGTGTGATTTGCCACATTTGAAGAGGCTGGCAGGCTCTGTAAGAGCATACCTCAATATGGGGTAAAAGTTGCACCCTGGGGGCAGGAGCTGCCCAAAAATGCCCCAATTGACTTATAATGGTGTAGGACGGCCCATGAAATGAAAAGGCATAGGGATTTGTATTGAACATAGCTCTGGATCACAGTGTCATAGAGACGAGGGGGTGGGCTCATTTTACTCAGACAACCAATCAGTCTCTCTGGATCATTGTGAAGCTATCAAGCCACGCCCTAGCAACCATTAAGAGCACCTTAGCAACAAGTCCCATAGACTTCTATTGAAAAAGATCAAAGGGATATCTCCGGATAGAAGTGTCATAGAAACACAAGGGTGGTCTCGTTTGACTCGGGACAGCAAACAGCCAATCATGCATCACTTCAACACTTCCTAGCCCCTCCCTAGCAACCATTGTCGAGCACCTTAACAACCAAAATCCATAGAGGGATATCTTCCATTCTGAATGTCACAGAGGCATGGGAGTTGGTTTATATCATTCATACTGACAAGCAGCCTTTGGAGATTCATGATTGGCAGCTGCCAAGCCACTCCCTAGCAACTACACAGAGTACCCTAGCAACCGTTTAGCAGTAACTATATCTCTGCACCAGAAAATCAAAGAGACTTCTGGGTTGATTTATTTCAATCAGGATGGCAAGGAGACTTGATAAGTATCACTATGTTAACTGCCTAGCAACCAGATGGGGTTACCCTAGCAACCGAGTAACAAATCACATATCTCTGCATCAGAAAAACGTAGAGACTTCCGGGTTGACTTATTTCAATCAGGATGGCAAGGACACTTCATTAGTATCACTATGGTAACTGCCTAGCAACCAGATGGGCTTACCCTAGCAACCGAGTAACAAATCACATATCTCTGCATCACAAAAACATAGAGACTTCCGGGTTGACTTATTTCAATCAGGATGGCAAGGACACTTGATAAGTATCACTATGTTCACTTCCTAGCAACCAGATGGGGTTACCCTAGCAACCGAGTAACAAATCACATATCTCTGCATCAGAAAAACGTAGAGACTTCCGGGTTGACTTATTTCAATCAGGATGGCAAGGACACTTCATTAGTATCACTATGGTAACTGCCTAGCAACCACATGAGCTTACCCTAGCAACCGAGTAACAAATCACATATCTCTGCATCAGAAAAACGTACAGACTTCCGGGTTGACTTATTTCAATCAGGATGGCAAGGACACTTGATTAGTATCACTATGATTACTGCCTAGCAACCAGATGGGGTTACCCTAGCAACCGAGTAACAAATCACATATCTCTGCACCAGAAAATAGTACTGACTTCCGGGTTGATTTATTTCACTCAGGATGGCAAGGACACTTCATTACTATCACTATGGTAACTGCCTAGCAACCAGATGGGGTTACCCTAGCAACCGAGAAACAAATCACATATCTCGGCACCAGAAAAGAGTACAGACTTCCGGGTTGATTTATTTCACTCAGGATCGCAAGGACACTTGATTACTATCACTATGGTAACTGCCTAGCAACCAGATGGGGTTACCCTAGCAACCGAGAAACAAATCACATATCTCGGCACCAGAAAAGAGTACTGACTTCCGGGTTGATTTATTTCAACCAGGATGGCAAGGACACTTCATTAGTATCAATATGGTAACTGCCTAGCAACCAGATGGGGTTACCCTAGCAACCGAGTAACAAATCACATATCTCTGCACCAGAAAAGAGTAGTGACTTCCGGGTTGACTTATTTCACTCAGGATGGCAAGGACACTTCATTAGTATCACTATGGTAACTGCCTAGCAACAAGGACGGGTTACCCTAGCAACCAAATAACAAATCACATATCTCTGCATCACAAAAACGTAGAGACTTCCGGGTTGACTTATTTCAATCAGGATGGCAAGGAGACTTCATTAGTATCACTATGGTATCTGCCTAGCAACCAGATGGGGTTACCCTAGCAACCGAGTAACAAATCGCATATCTCTGCATCAGAAAAACTTAGAGACTTCCGGGTTGACTTATTTCAATCAGGATGGCAAGGACACTTGATTAGTATCACTATGGTAACTGCCTAGCAACCAGATGGGGTTACCCTAGCAACCGAGTTACAAATCACATATTTCTGCACCAGAAAATCGTACAGACTTCTGGGTTGATTTATTTACAGACTTCTGGGTTGATTTATTTATGACCATAATTTTTCTTCTTTTCAATTTATAACATGCTGTTTGACGAGTTTTGCCACGCCAAGCACCACTCACATTTTCTTCAGGAAATGTACCTATCTAGTTATTTTTATTTTTATTTTTATTTTTATTTTTATATCTCTTAACAAAACTTCGGCACCTAACTCGTCCCGCACCGTTTGGCGTAGACCCACGAATGAGGTGTCAAATCGAACGGCCTATTGAGGACACGTGTGCTATGACTTTTATAAGCGATCGGGGGTACGGTATTTGCCCCAGGGGCAAAAAAGCGGCCGAAAAATCACATAGACTTAACATTGAGACAAACTTTGACGCGTCACAGCTCCAAGCGAGGATTTCGTAGAAACGTGTGATTTGCCACATTTGAAGAGGCTGGCAGGCTCTGTAAGAGCATACCTCAATATGGGGTAAAAGTTGCACCCCTGGGGGGCAGGAGCTGCCCAAAAATGCCCCAATTGACTTATAATGGTGTAGGACGGCCCATGAAATGAAAAGGCATAGGGATTTGTATTGAACATAGCTCTGGATCACAGTGTCATAGAGACGAGGGGGTGGGCTCATTTTACTCAGACGACCAATCAGTCTCTCAGGATCATTGTGAAGCTATCAAGCCACGCCCTAGCAACCATTAAGAGCACCTTAGCAACAAGTCCCATAGACTTCTATTGAAACAGATCAAAGGGATATCTCCGGATAGAAGTGTCATAGAAACACAAGGGTGGTCTCGTTTGACTCGGGACAGCAAACAGCCAATCATGCATCAAATCAACACTTCCTAGCCCCTCCCTAGCAACCATTGTCGAGCACCTTAACAACCAAAATCCATAGAGGGATATCTTCCATTCTGAATGTCACAGAGGCATGGGAGTTGGTTTATATCATTCATACTGACAAGCAGCCTTTGGAGATTCATGATTGGCAGCTGCCAAGCTACTCCCTAGCAACTAAACAGAGTACCCTAGCAACCGTTTAGCAGTAACTATATCTCTGCACCAGAAAATCAGAGAGACTTCTGGGTTGATTTATTTCAATCAGGATGGCAAGGACACTTGATTAGTATCACTATGGTAACTGCCTAGCAACCAGATGGGGTTACCCTAGCAACCGAGTAACAAATCACATATCTCTGCATCAGAAAAACGTAGAGACTTCCGGGTTGACTTATTTCAATCAGGATGGAAAGGACACTTCATTAGTATCACTATGGTAACTGCCTAGCAACCAGATGGGCTTACCCTAGCAACCGAGTAACAAATCACATATCTCTGCATCACAAAAACATACAGACTTCCGGTTTGACTTATTTCAATCAGGATGGCAAGGACACTTCATTAGTATCACTATGGTAACTGCCTAGCAACCACATGGGGTTACCCTAGCAACCTACTAACAAATCACATATTTCTGCACCAGAACATTATACAGACTTCTGGGTTGATTTATTTATGACCACAATTTCTGTTCTTTTCAAGCAGGCTATTTGACGAGTTTTGCCACGGCAAGCACCACTCACATTTTCTTCAGGAAATGTACCTATCTAGTTTTTATTTTTTATATCTCTTAACAAAACTTCGGCACCTAACTCGTCCCGCACCGTTTGGCGTAGACCCACGAATGAGGTGTCAAATCGAACGGCCTATTGAGGACACGTGTGCTATGACTTTTATAAGCGATCGGGGTACGGTATTTGCCCCAGGGGCAAAAAAGCGGCCGAAAAATCCCATAGACTTAACATTGAGACAAACTTTGACGCGTCACAGCTCCAAGCGAGGATTTCGTAGAAACGTGTGATTTGCCACATTTGAAGAGGCTGGCAGGCTCTGTAAGAGCATACCTCAATATGGGGTAAAAGTTGCACCCCTGGGGGCAGGAGCTGCCCAAAAATGCCCCAATTGACTTATAATGGTGTAGGACGGCCCATGAAATGAAAAGGCATAGGGATTTGTATTGAACATAGCTCTGGATCACAGTGTCATAGAGACGAGGGGTGGGCTCATTTTACTCAGACAACCAATCAGTCTCTCTGGATCATTGTGAAGCTATCAAGCCACGCCCTAGCAACCATTAAGAGCACCTTAGCAACAAGTCCCATAGACTTCTATTGAAAAAGATCAAAGGGATATCTCCGGATAGAAGTGTCATAGAAACACAAGGGTGGTCTCGTTTGACTCGGGACAGCAAACAGCCAATCATGCATCACTTCAACACTTCCTAGCCCCTCCCTAGCAACCATTGTCGAGCACCTTAACAACCAAAATCCATAGAGGGATATCTTCCATTCTGAATGTCACAGAGGCATGGGAGTTGGTTTATATCATTCATACTGACAAGCAGCCTTTGGAGATTCATGATTGGCAGCTGCCAAGCCACTCCCTAGCAACTACACAGAGTACCCTAGCAACCGTTTAGCAGTAACTATATCTCTGCACCAGAAAATCAGAGAGACTTCTGGGTTGATTTATTTCAACCAGGATGGCAAGGACACTTCATTAGTATCAATATGGTAACTGCCTAGCAACCAGATGGGGTTACCCTAGCAACCGAGTAACAAATCACATATCTCTGCATCAGAAAAACGTAGAGACTTCCGGGTTGACTTATTTCAATCAGGATGGCAAGGACACTTCATTAGTATCACTA